>NC_056729.1:1199760978-1199845978 GCF_019279795.1 Protopterus annectens
CAAGACTGCAGAGTTGTTAGTGAGTATCTCAGCATATAATGGTACATAAAGCAGTAAAACAGTAACTCTTCCCAAGCATGTTGTTTGGAATCTGGCCATAGTAATTATGTATGTATGTATGTATTTATACATCTATTCCTTAGTGACCAAGTTAGTCCCACTATGCTACTGTTCAGGGGGAGACCCAAAGTGGCATTTATAATAGGAGAAATTTGGTCAGGGCATCAGGGAAGTTCCTGTACTCGTCACTGTTATGATTGGCAACCATTTTGGAGGAGCACTTCCTGTTTCCATTCTAGGTGCAGAGGCAGCGCAGAGAAATAGGGAGGTGGGTAGAGAGAGAGAAGGAGATGATGGAGTAGTGAAAGAAATGAAGGAGAAAGCAAATATCAAGACCACAGAATGTGTGCAGGATTCTCAGGAAATGTTTAAAACAAACTGTTTGAATGGAGATGAATCAGCAAATGATGGATGTATAATTACAGCTCTGCATTCAGGAGGGCTGCAGAATGATTTACATAAAGAAATGGTGGTGCAGTGGGGACATTATGGAGAAAATACAAAAAGAGGATGCAGAGACAATCCTGAAGAACAGTGGTGAGATGGAAAAGAAAACATATGCAGAGAAAGTAAAAGAAGGCAAAAGTGGAGTGGCAGAAAGAAGGCAGAAGAAAATGAAAAACAGATGTACATGGTAAGGATTCAAAGTAAAGAAAACAAAGAAATTGACTGTTATGAAGTGTGAGAGAATTTAATAGCTCATTTGGGTGTAAAAGCACATGAAGTAACAGCATTTATTCTTCTTAGCAAAGAGACATTTTGTGACATTATATTTGAGACTGCTTTTTTCAATGGAAAATTTTCTTGGGGAATATGAAAAAAAGAAAGACTGTAACCCTTGAAATATTTATGTGATAAAAGCATTTAACAGAGAAACAAGAAGATTCATGTGCAATTTCAAACAGAGGTAGAAAAAAGGGTCTATATTATAATCTTCAATGTTTAAAAGTTTGATCTTCATCGAACTCTTAAACAATTGAAATTAAATAAAGATATCCCTACAAGAAAAAAAAACTAACAATTGTAGGCAGGGGGCAAGCCCCTCTGCACCCCCCATGTGGGGGGCTGCACTCCCCCCACACCCCCTGCTACTTAAATATACCAACTCCGAGATTGTGCTACAGTGCAGGAAGGGGAAGTCTTCCCTTTCCCACACCATTCTACATTGAAGTGCGACCTCAGAGTTGGTATATTTAAGTAGCAGGGGGTGTGGGGGGGTCCAGGGAGCTTCCCCCCTGTTTAAACATATTCAGGTAAGTATTTAAAGTTTAAATTTCTTTTTGTTTTAAATTTTGAAGTTACGGAACTTTGACAATATGGTGTCAACCCTATTGTATTTGATGTTCCGTAACTTTGAGATTTAAAATAGACCCAGAAAAAAAAGACTTTGATAGGAGATTTGAAAGCTTTATGTAAAGAAGTACTGGACATTGGAAACTCGTACAACAAAAAAGGTTTATGAACAGATGGCTGGGATTGTAATATTGTGTTAAAACAGAAAAAGAAAAAATATACATATACAAAGTATAATAAATATGGAGGGGAATAGTGGTGTTGTAAAATACTGGGGTCAACCCAAAACATGTTTTTTTATATGGAAAAGAAAGACATTTGATAAGTAATTGTGACAAAAGACAATGTTATATTTCTGGGGAAATGGAATTGATGCAAAAAATGTGAATTGAAATGTTATAAATGTAACAAAATTGGACAATTATGGAAGGATTGCAAACATGAAACTAACAGTAAGGAAAAAGAAAAAGAAAGACAAGAAAATGAGCAAAGAGAAGACATTTTAGAAGTAGTAGAAAGATTAGATGAGAAAAAAAAACAAACAGGACATAGAAGAAGGTTTTGAAATAAGAGACAAAGAAGACATAAACTGGGAGGTAGTAAAAGGGAAAAAGAATTATATTCATAAAGGGGTAAAAGACAGAAAAGGAAAATATAAAGGGATAAGTACAAAAGCAAAAAGAAAAAGAAAAAAGAAAGGAAATGGATGAAAAAGAATATATTCAACTAAAGACTGAGGCTTGGTCTAATGGTTAAGGTGCTTGACTCAGAGACACAATGTACAGTGTTTGATTCTCACCTTTGGGAAAGAAACTGGTTAGGCTTAAATTGGTCTATTAAGAAAGCTTATCTACTAATTACTCAAAAACTAGTGTAGAAGTGAAAAACAGCAAAACTAAGAAACACATTCTACTTGTTGGTAAAGAAGGAAACAGACACCTTTTACTTCAATTTAATGCTTTCATTCTTTAATTAATTTAAAAACTGAACTTCTAAACTTTTGTTGATTTAAAAAATGCAACAATTAGTTACGTTAATATGAAGTGTCCAACAATAATGTCTAAATTAGAAAACATTGAGAAAATCACAAAAACACTAAGAGCTTGTTGGGTCTAATATTAATGTAAAGCATCCACTGACTTTCCAGAAATCAACTAATAGACCAATACAAAATAATAAAAAAAACATCAAATGACTTTCCAAGAATCGGCTTTTAAACCAATGAAACATGACGTAAAAGCATCCAATGACCCTCCTGATATTGGCTTATAGACCAATGAAAAGTAAAGAATAAAGAAAAGTCACAAAAGTGTTGAAAGCATAACATAGCTTAAGATAAAACGGATATAAAGTAAAAATGATAAAATAAATTAAACTAAACCATATCACGATTTTTTTTATTATTATTTTGCATTGGTCTAATAGCTGGTTTCTCTACAGTCATTGGATGCTGTTGTTGGGCCCAACAAGCTATTAGTACTTTTATGATTTTCTCAGTATTTTCTAATTGATTGAAAATGTGATTTAGACATTATTATTGGACACTAAATATTTATGTAATTAATTGTTATGTTTTTTCAATGGACAAAATTGCTTTAAGTTTATATTCTGAAGAAGTTCTGTTTTTAAATTAAAGAATGAAAGTGCTAAACAAAACTAAAGGGCGGCTATTTCCTTCTTTACAGATAAGTAGAAAGTGTTTCTTGGTTGTCTTCGAATTAGCTATGAACTTATGAACCATGAACCTAAGGAAAAGGGAAAATTAAAATTTTAGAGTGATTTCTACAAATGTGAATCATATTAAGAATATAGTAAGGAGAATAGGGATTTTGGAGTGGTGTAGTACATGTGATGCATATATAATTATATTAAAAGACATAAAATTTTTAACAAATGAAGAAAGATTACAAACAGGGAAACTATGAGGAGGATGGATAATCTGGAATTTGGGAAAAGAGAGATGTTCTGGAACAGCTATATTGTGTAGAATACAGTACAGATATTAAATGTAGCTTTAGCAGAAATGGGAAGATTAACCATTGTAAATTTAAAATGGAAACAGCAAGTATATAGAATTATAATAGTATATGCTTATACTAACTGTGAAGAAAGGGAAAGCTTATTTCATCAGATTTTATACAAAGTAACGGCCAGTGCGGCCGTTGCTTGCCTAGTACAATGTAATGATAAATATGAATATTATAATAACAGGATACTTTAATTATGATTTAAGAGACAAGAGTGAAAAGAAAGGAAATGATATAATAAAAATTATAGAAGTTATAAGGTGTGGTAAGTTAAAACTTTGGGACAAATATTCATGGAATTACAAAAGGGGTATGTATAGAACTAAGATAGATTATTTTATAGTTCCAGAAGGTTTACTTACAGGAGAAGGAAAGGTATTTGAAACATGATTTTCTGATCATCTTGCAATATGGCTAGAGATATAAAAAAAACAAGGAATATATAAAAATAGGCAAAGGAATAAAAATGATAAATGAAAAAGCATGGAATGAAGAAGGAAAGAGATTAGTAATACATTTATGGAAAAATCATATTACTATGAAAACAGTTTATAAAAATTGATCTGAATGGTGGATGATATTTAAGTAATTTTTTTTACAGTGGCAATATGATGTAAGAAAAGCAGAGAAAGAAAAATATAAAAGAACATATATCTATGCATTTAAAGGTTTAAAACATAATGATAGAAAGTACTTTGGCAAAGAAAAAGAAATATATGAAATAAATCAAGGAAATATGAGAATTGTTATATAAGCACAGATATTTTTACAAGGAAAAAGAGAAGAAGTATTGAGTTACTGAAGCAGATTAGTAAAGGAAGATGGTAGTGTAATGAGAGAAATTAAAAAAAATGTAAAAGGATAAATAGAAAGAACTCGGGAAAATATTATAAATAGTGTAACAGTTTAAAAAAAGAAATGAAGGTAGTGAAAAAAAGCACGGAAAGCAAAAAAGCTAACAGAACTAGAGAATAAAGAGTTGGAAAAGAAGATTTCTTTAAATTAGCTAAATAAAGTATTAGGACAAGTAAATATAGATTTGGCTGCAGGCTCAGATGGAATGGGGTACGGAATGTATAAAACCGGGGACTGGCAAAAAAAATATTTTTTAAAGATTTTGAATGAATGGTTAAATGATGAATTTTTGTATAAAGAATTATGTACTGGAAAACTTAGATTCATATAAAAGAAAGAGGACAGAACAGAATTAAAAAATGCACACCAGTAGTATTGAATCGTCATCTTCTTTCGACTGTTCCCATTAGGGGTCGCCACAGCGGATCATCTGTTTCCATTTTTTCTTGTCCTCTGCATCGTGCTCTGTCACACCAACTACCTACATGTCCTCTCTCATCACATCCATAAACCTTATCTGAGGCCTTCCTCTTTTCCTGTTACCTGGTAGCTTCATCCTTAGCATCTTTCTCCCAATATACTCAGCATCCCTCCTCAGCACATGTACAAACCAACGTAATCCTGCCTCTCTGGCTTTGTCTCCAAACCTTCCAACCTGGGCTGACCCTCTAATATACTTATTCCTAATCGTGTCCACCCTTGTCACACCCAGTGCAAATCTTAACATATTTAACTCTGCCACATCCAGCTCAAACTCCTGCCTTTTTGTCAATGTTACAGTCTCCAACCCATATTGAATAATAATGATTATAAGATCTTTATGAAAATAATACAAAAGAGATTTCAAACTTAAATGGAAAACATTACAGAAGATAGCATATATAGTATAAAGGGGAACGATAGTTTGAGAAATTGTGGATGATATTATGAACTGAAAAGAAGAAGCAAAAATCATGATAGGAGACCTTAATAAGGAATTTGACACAACTGGACATGAAATCTTATGCATAATAATGAAATAATATAATATAAGTGAGAAATTTAGGAAATTATGCATGTCAGCATACAGTAATAATAAAGAAAAATACCTGTAAATGACTGGTTAAGTGATGAGGTACATTTGAAGAGTGGTGTAAGACAGGGATGTCCAATGAGTTGTATACTCTTTGCATTAGTTATGAACATGATAGTATGTGAAACAAATTACAAAATGAAGGAGGCGGGTTATATAACACCTCAAGAGTTAAGAATTCCAATTCTGTTAACATATACAAATGACATTATAAAAATTAAAAAAGAAATTGGATAAAAGAAGTAATAATTTGCACAAATGAGTGTTTAGAGATGATAGGGGTGGCTTTAATAAATAAACAGAAAAGTACAGGTTTAGGCGATGTAGTAAAAATCAGGGGTATATATTCCATAATGAATGGAATTTCTGTGTTAGGTAAAAAATTGGGAATCAAGAAGCAAGTAGAATTCACTGAGAAAAAAACAATAGAAAAAATAAACCAAACATCTTTTCCAGAGAACATATAAGTTCTTATTAAAAAAAAGACTTATTCGATAAATTCATTACTGATAAGAAAATAGCATATTTAACAAGCATATTTATGTTGCAAACAGTATTTGAAATGGAATTATTACAGATATTGTTTTCCATTTATATGGAGTTCTAGATTACATTCAGTAAAAGAGGAGTTATGTATGTAAATAAAGAAGGAGGAGGTTTACGGCTAATTAACCCAGTGATACACACTGCTTCATTACATTTGTAGAAAGTGTTAGAGTGGATAAATGAAAAACATTAGAGGTCTGTAGTAAAATTGTATAAATATAAGTATGAAAAATTTTGGAGTATGGCAAAAAAGAGTAAAAGAGAAAAACGGTGTATAAATGAAGAAATAAAATTAAGAAAAATATTTTTTGTGGAAATAAAAATTGATACTATAGAAAAATATAGAAAAGTATGGTATAAGAATGAAATGATAAAATATTACTATGTAAAACCATGGTAAAATCTAACAGATGAAAAAATTAAAGCTATGAAAATAAAAAGCAAATGTAATCAGAAAGTAGAATGTCATGATTTTTTTGTGGAGACTGATAATATTTAACTTGCCAGTAACAGGAAATATGCTATATAAAAAGAAAAGTAATAGACTATGTTTACATTGTCAAGAAGAAGAAGAAACTAAGGAATGTGTTTTTAAAATACAAAAGGGTAACACAATTATGAGGAAATGTAAAGAAAATTTTTTAAGGATATAAAAGAAGTGGATAAAATAAAGATGAATACGATTAAATATGGATATTAAAAGAATAGATGTAAAGAATATGTTAAAAGATTAGAGAAAAGGTTATTTTATGTTATATGAGTTACATGGAATGAAAGAATACATGAAATTATGTTTAATGGTAAATTGATCTTAGCAACAATATTAAGTAAAATTGGATGGTAGTTATGGAAAAAGGAGTGGGAGTCTAATAAGAACAAAACTTTGGTATGATTGTAAAGGAAATTATAAATATGTGTAAACAGAGTTTGTATATTTATGTATTTGTACATATGTAATATGTAAATATTTTGTAAATAAGAGAGTTATTTTTCTATATAAATAAAGGACCTCTACTTTTTTTTCAGTAGGTGAGATAGGATCTTTTATATTCACCTGGGCTACCACCACCTCAAGCAGATAGGAATTTGGTTTTAACACCTCATGTAAAGGCCAACACACTCAGGAGTGCAGAACCTCCTTATGTTCCACTGCAGTGTCAGCAATCTATCTACCTGGTGTGGGATTAGAACCCACAGCCTTCTGCACCAAAGGCAAGTGTGCTACCTGCTACCCCACTGAGTTACTAAACTAAGATTACCAAATTTGCAGACCCTAGCTCAGATACTTCTAATAGATTATAAAAAATATATGTATATCTCAACCACAGACTGTGTCTGTTTCTGTACAGTATACCTTTTTACTACATTAAAATTCAAATGACAGGGTAGAAAAAACATTTGGCCAACCAGGCATTCTGAAAAAAATAATAATTTAACAGCATAATAACCACGATAAACGTCAGTAAAAATGTTCTGTCACATTCCACAGAACAAAATAAATAATTTTTAAAAGTTGCAAGCTGTACACCTGTTCTGCCATTCCCAAGTATTTTATGTTTAATCACCAAATAATCAGCATCTCGTGCTAAATTGCATTTTGCTTTCACAGCAGCTTTGACAGATGTTGCAACCTCAGGGAAATGGAATTTTACCAAATTTAAATATCTACTTGTAGACTGACATGCGCTTCAGTAGTAATTAGGAAAAAGGAGAAACAAGGTTGCTGCTTTTAAATGATTCTGTGATGGTTAAGCCATAATTTTAACTGTTGCAGCACTTAATGTCAGCTTTTTGGCCTGTTACAGTTTGTACCAAACTAACCATTTATGTGACCTAACAAAAACAGGCACCACATTTTTGTCTGTCACTTCATTTAACAAATGTAATGTAAACAACGGTCACATTAGCTTCAAGGCCATGTCTTTCAGCTCAGCTGATCCTACATTAAGGGAAATTGACTCAGCTCTAAAACTAAATGAACCAAAAGCAAAAACATCTGACCTAAAATAATTTGCAGACTCTGTAAATGAAGGCAATGCAAGTTTTGCAAAATGTTAAGCATTTTGTTAATCAAAAACTAGCCTGATTAAATAGCTTTGTCAATCAGTTTCTTGTGAACATGAATTTGTCTTTTTTTATTAATTTGGCACCACAGTCAACTTGACTCCATGTTCAGAAAGTTATGGATTTCTTACATAGCTAATATAATTACAGAATTGATACTTCCAGAAAAGTAGTGCTGCAGACAAGGTCCTGTGTATGGAAGTTTTATGAAATTACAATGCATGTATCTGATTCAGAAATGTGCCCTACATGACCATGCAAGGGCTACAGTGAAAATGCTTACAGATGCAATCTGAATTAAGAAGAAGGAATTTTGCACCCCAAGCATTAACTATTTAAGAAATCCTCATGCATAAATGGCAGTACTGGGAGGGAGAGAGCTGCTGTCATGATTGCAGTTACAGAATTCTTGAATAGCAGTAGCAAGGATGTCACATGCATATGAGTATACACATGCACAAGTGCAACTTAGCAATGCTACAAGAATTGCTGTGAATAGGTCACTCCTAGCAATGTTCCAATGAAGTTTTATTCATTGAGCTGGGGAGGGAATGGGAATGTAGGAAAGTCAGAAAGAGGCAACAGCAAGCAGAGGAACATACAAAGCACACAGGTAATGTAAGCGTTGTAGTGTGGTGGGGGGAAGGAAACACCTTTTGGGACAAGTGCCCCTTTTTATCGAGAGGGGTAGATGAGTAAGGATGTAAGGGGAGGGCAGGGGAGGAAAAGATTGTAGTAATTAGAAACTCAGAATGAGGGATAAGGTGGAGACCCAGCTCCTAACCGTGCTAACTTGGTTAGGCCCAGGAAGAGATCAGTCACCATGTGATTGCCCTCCCTACTGGACCCTATCTCAGGTGGTGCACACAGCAATGCCAGGGAATGGTGTGACTCTGTAAACTATACAAGGTCCCTCCTTAGTCAGTAAATGTGGGGATCAAGCCACTGGTCCACAAACTCCTCATCACCTCCTCCATATCACACTGGGTGATGAACTGTGACCTTCCACCCATCAGTGTAACCAAAGGGAACCACAGCTAGACCCTCCAGTGATCGACCACCAGAGGTCACTGGGGGTATCTCTAAGTCATACCCCGCTACATGACATCTGTCACCTGATGAACGGGCAGGGCATGAGGTAGATGTTAAGCCGCAGGGATATGAATGGGTATGATGCTAATGGTGGTGAAAGGACTGCTGCTGTACCATTGGTATAGCTGTGACTGACACTATATTGAATAGTGACGCAAATGGAAAGAAATTAAAACAAACAAACAAAAGTAACATACTTTGTAACGCCATAATGGCCCGGATCGTAGCTGAAAATGTATGCAGACCAGTATACCTATCTGATTAATAGCATGAAAATAAATAAACAAATAAATAAAATAAAAAAAAAATAACAGAAGGATAGCAAATAGAGAGAGAGGAAGATAGACAATAAATGATTATCCTGTGTGCATCTGATTATCACTCTTACAGGTACCTAGAGAGGGACTAAACAGCCTCTAGATATGCTAGGTAAGCTACTATGCCAGGGTCAACACTGCTGATTAGGTACAGAAATTGAAATGCACTTATTGAGTGATGTGTGTAAAAGGGTGAAGCAGCAGCTATGTACCCTTAGCCAAGGGAAGAGGGGTCAGGAGTGGCAGGATGGGCAGGTTGTACATATGAGACCATGCAAGTTGTGTGCCACTGTGCTCCTCTGGGTACATTTTATGGGACAAGGGTAAAGACATGCCATGTGGACTTGGACAGTGTTAGTATGTATGCAGTCCACCACGCATATGGTGTGAGTGAGTTGCAGTCAAGGAAATGTTGGCAACATAGACAGTTATCAGAATATACTTGGCAAACACGATAATATTGGCTGTTGTACACCAAGGGATACAAAAAGTGCACAATACTGAAGAGACAGAACTGCGATTTGGGAACATTCACTCAAAATAAGCTGATTAGCATACTGACCACACTAAGAGCCTGATCATTACGAGATACAAACAGATATGACCATCACTGTGTTCATCGTGCTATGGAAGTTTGCCATTGAACAGCAGTGTGCCAGCTGGAAGTGGCACCTACATGTACATAGGCTGGGGTGATGCAGGGTTAAAATGATGAGATGCATACTCCTGCTGTACACCCTCACGCTCTGTGTCATTGTCCACAAAATGTTACTCTGCCAACAGCCCTGCATGTTAGCCACCTTGTGCCAATGGGTATACTGTCCAGGTAGACCCAGCTGAGCATCTGTATGCAAATGTGGAATGTGAGGATCCCAGGATCACATACAGTGTGCAACTGGGTTAGCAATGCAGTATACTTATTTATATATATATATATATATATATATATATATATATATATATATATATATATATATATATATATATATACATATATATATATATGTGTGTGTGTGTGTGTGTGTGTATGTCTGGTTACAGTTTGAAAGAGGGAGTACTCATATGAGTGAATGCAAAGGACAACCACAAGGCTTTCCTTAGCTATGTCCGTAACCTTAAAGGCTGCACACAATAAAGTGCAGAGCTAATTGTGAATGGAGCCACCTGCATGGAGTGAGAAGATAAACAAATCTGCTGGCTTACAAATTAACTCCAATTTTACCTCTGCCCCCCCCCCCCTCCACCCCTCAAGAAACACCATCAAACATCACCCTCCAACTATCACTAGGGAACAGGCCCTAAAAACACTCTCTAAGGCCAAGAACACCAAATCAATCGGCCTCAATAATATCCCAAGATGCCTCCTAAATAGCATGAAATACAACCTCTCAGGACCACTGGCGTTGCTGTTTAATCATAGTCTCCAGTCAGGCTTCATGCCACACAAATAGTGAACTGCAACAGTCATCCCTCTGCATAAGGGAAGGCCTTCTGTGGACCCGAGAAACTACAGACCCATTAGTATAAAAAGTATGCTGAGAATAAAAATAGAACGGTACAGTAACAAGTAACTACTAAGAAAAACAAAAAAGTAAAGAAAGCTAACGCAGCTGAAGGTAAAACAATAAACTTTAATGCACACAAAAGAGAGTAAGCGCTTTCACGGTGTGCTCTCACCGCTTCAACAGACTGTTCTAAACTAGTAACAAATGCAGTTAAACAGCATAAGTTAATTAGTCAATTAAGGCACTGATAAAAGCATCAATTATCTAAGTGAAAAATGTCACAACAAAGAAAGCAGGCAAATGAAACGTATAAAAAACATAAAAATATATATATAAAAAATATGTATAAAAAGCAATCCTATACTCAGTGTTTGAGAGGTCTAGCTTTTAAAAAAGGCTTACGAGAGACAACTTCATTAAGACCTGGTATTGTATCAGCATTAAGAGACAGAATCCATTTTTGCTCTACAGATTCTGCACGATTCCTAAGATCTCCCCCTCTTAAACTCTCAGAAATGATCTCTAGCACAAGGAATTTAAAATTATGTTCCTGTCTATGGCATATAATATGCTTAGCAAGAGCATTGGTGTTTTTCTTGTTTCTAATGTCTCTCTGATGTTCCAACACCCTGTCTTTGAGTTGCCTATAACTCATGCCTACATAAAAAGCATGGCAGAAAGTGCAGTAACTAAAATAAACAATGTTCTTAGTCCTGCAATCAGCATAAAAGTTTGTGTCTATTTTAAAGTGCATATTAGGGTGCATGTAAATAGGACTTGAGTGTATAAACTTGCAGGCTGTGCAATTCCTGCATTTAAAAGTGCCATGCCTCTCTGACCGTAAAACCTTGTTAAAAGTAGAAGTATTGTAGCACATATGCCTTTTCAAGGATCTGTTATTTTTAAAAGAAAAGTGTGGAACAGTATCTATGGCATTTCTTAATTCATCTACAGTATCCAAAATGCCCCGGTTCCTTTTGACAATGTCACATATGCTACTAACATCAGAAGAATATGTGAGAGGAAACCTAATCAATCCTGTCATTTGTTCTGTAGCTACGTCTTCAGTGTTAGATGCAGCAGTGTAATAAGGCCTACATTTAACCCCTCTCTCCTTATACACATCAGTAATACAACTATCAATATCCTTTTCCTTGTAGCCTCTATCTAGAAAGTCCGTTTTCAAGGTCTCCAGGGCCTCGGCAAGCTGTTCATCGTTATTATGGAGTCTCATGACCCTGTACACCTGCCCCTTAACAACATTTTGGGTAATATGCCTAGGATGCATGCTATCTACAGATTTTTTAAGATTTACTCTTAAATATTCTTTTGATGAAATTGAATCTCTTGATGTTAAGGTGAACAAAACTGATTTGACTAGCCTAGTAACTAGTATTTATAGGAAACCCACAAGAAAGAATAATCTGCTCCATAGAGATAGAGATAATTGGCTAATTAACTTATGCTATTTAACTGCATTTGTTACTACTTTAGAACAGTCTGATGAAGCAGTGAGAGCACACCGTGAAAGCGCTTATTCTCTTTTATGTGCATTAAAGTTTATTGTTTTACTTTCAGCTGTGTAGCTTCGGTACTACAGACCCATTAGTCTGACTACTGTCATATGCAAAGTCATGGATATAATTACCATAGAAATGATTAATAATGACATCGGAAACCTCTAGACACTGGCTCCAACCCAGTTTGGTTTAGTCAATCTGGTTGACTTCTTCTAAAAGGTCCCCAAGGCAATGGACAAGGGCAAGATGGTACATACTGCCTACCTTGACCTGGCCAAGGCATTTGATACAATACCACACTCAGGTGTTGTAAACAAACTCATGAAGTTAGGCATAACCTTCTATGTTACACTCTGGATTGCCAGCTGGCTCTCAGGTAAGACCCAGGAAATTAGGATAGGGGAATCTACCTCTCCAAAGAGGCTGGTCACTAGTGGAGTCCCTCAGGGCTCAGTGCTGCGTCCTTTCCTTTTTGGCGTCTACTTCTCAGAAGTTAAGGTGAACATCAAGGGCCTCTGGCTGATCAAGTTTGCAGAATATTGCAAACTGGGAGAAGTCACTAATATCCTTCAGGAAGGGTTAATACAGACAAATAACCAGTGTCATAAACACTGTTTAAAACTCACTGCGAAGAAATGCATAATAATAACCTTTGGAAAGTCAGCTACCGCAGGAAACTACCTCATTGAGAACGCACCCCTAAGAGTAGACCCAGTAGTTAGGGATTTAGGAACATATGCAGACAGTAACTTGACGTTTGACAATTATGTGTCTAAGATAATAAGGAAATCATTCTGTCTTGCTCAACTTATAAGCAAGGATAAGGCATCTAGGTCCAAGGAAATCATAGTTCCACTGTACTCAACCCTCATCAGATCCATCACTGAGTACAATGCCCCCTTCAGTATGTACCTGACCAGACACATGCAACAACTGGAATGTTCACAGAGGTTCCTCACAAAAAGGATACAGGGCTTTAATAACATGCCCTACTCAGATTGCCTCAAAGCCCTATCCCTATACACTGTCTGCTATGGACTACTGAGGGATGATCTATGTCTGGCATACAAGGCATCCCAGGGATCCCACTATGATGGACATCTTGCATATCCACAAAACAAATAGCATCAGAGTCACCTGATCTAGGGACTTAAACATTGCTTCTGACATAAATAGGACATGTTGAAGGGACAAGTATGTGCCTCAGAGAATACCCTTTCTCTGGAACAGGCTTCCTTCCCATCCATGTAAAGCAAAGTTCTTCCCTGACCGTATTCAAACATGACATGAACCAGTGAAAGGGAAATCAGAAATTCACCCCTGGTCTGTCAACTATGTCTCTAACGGATACAGGCAATCTGTAAATATTTGACCACACATGCCCTAGCTTACACAAATTCCTAAAAATAACCACTAGGGCACCAAATTTGTTGGCTACATTTGAGATGAACTGACAGGCTTAAAAAGCCCCCTGTGGTCATTAGCCAAGTATACATACCTCTCAACTGTCCAGAGTTTTGCAGAATATATGGATTTTTGCCTCATATTTTTGGTTTGTAGCTTTCTGGGAAATCATTGAAAACTGAAGTCACTACATAATGACATGCATTTAAGTTTCAGACTTCAGAAAATGCATACAAATAACAAAACCTGTTTTCTAGCAATTTTTAGAAGTTTATAAGAGCAAAATTTAAACTTTGCATCTATTTTGGTTCTTTGTCCCCCCCCCCATTATTTTTAGCTTTGTCCAGATTTCTTGTGCTTAGAGGTTGAGAGGTATGCTAGTATATATCTATGGGCCTATGAGCTATAAACACACCAAAAACATGCAACATGAATAACGCAATACAGCTTTCCATACGGCACTAGCACATTTCATTCATTCATTCATTCATTCATTCATTCATTCATAGTAGCACAATACTGAGAAATTCATTGCATCAAGCAATAATAGCTCCATTCTAAACGACAGATTGATAAAGTCAGTCAATGGCTCAATAGGCAACATGCTTAATTTTGATATTGAAAGATTAAAAGATCATGGGTTCTATTTCCAGTCCAGATACCTGGATTTATAACTCCACTCCTAAGACTGCAGTGTGGCGTGTGTGTGTGTGTGTGTGTGTGTGTGTGTGTGTGTGTGTGTGTGTGTGTGTGTGTGTGTGGGGAATATGTGTTGAATATGATACTAAATTTAGGTCCCATCTGCCTGAGGTTGTGAAAGCTGATGTGAATTTAAAAGATTCACTGGCACGTATTAAAAAGATTAAAGGTTCTTTATTGTGAAAGCATAAGGTGGACTTTATCTGAGGCTTTTATGATATGGAAAGTGATGCCACAAGGCTCTGCCTTGGGTCCATTTTTACTTCATGTTGTCATGCCAACAATGTCAACTAACTAAATATGAAGGGTAATAAAATTAATTGATTATGCTAAAATTGTAACTCTAGTGAGTAGCTTAGATGATCAATGGTGTTACTACAGGTTTAATTAGGTAGCTTGAACAAGTGGGTGTTAACTAATCAAGTGAGTTTTAACTGTAGCAAATTCAAGGTAATGAAGGCAATGTATTAGGGTTATTCTAACATTAATTATCTCTATACACTAAACTAAGCCTAACTTCAGAATGTTCAATTTTTAAAGATCTTAGAAGTGTGATAACATACACACTTGTTTTTTTTTATTACGGAGTTAATAAAGTGGTTAGGAACTGCTATTGTATTATAGAAAAATCCAAAGATCTACACTACCAAGGAATAAGGATATATACTTCTTTAATTGTTAAAGAGTCTTATAAGATCAATGACTGAGTACGGGGGGGGCAGGATTCTGCATCAATAGACTACACAATATAAGAAAGTTAAAATAAGTCCGAAGATTGTACACTGGTCAGATAGAAACTACTACCTAGGGAATGACATATGAAAATATACTGAAATATTTAAAGTTACGTTCTACTAAGTACCATCTTTTAAAGTGTGATTTAATATGGGAATACAAATGCATAAAGGATACATAGGTCTCAACTGTAAAGATTTTGCAGAGTTTTTGCTTCATATTTTTGGCCTGTTCCGCATAAAATTATTTTTTTTTGTGTCAAATCACTGGCAAATCACTCAGGATTGAAGTTATATAATGATGGACATCTGACTTTCAGACTTCATACCCTTCAGAAAATTATGCTAATGCAAAGCCTGTTATTCTGTCTTTTTAAATTTTTAAGAGCAATATTTAAAATTTCTTCTTATATTTTGTCCTGTGTATCTCCAGTTTGTATGGCTTTGTCCAGATTTCTTTTTCTAAGAGGTTAAGAGGTATGGGGATGATATTTTTCAAGATTTTAGATCACACAGTATGGCTACAAGGAATAACAGTTTGTTAATCAGTGTAGGCAGACAACTAGGACAAACAGGTAAAAATTGTTTGTATAAAACTGGTAGAATTTGGAATAAGCCACCTCTTGAAATGAGATTGCTGGATACTCTGCAGCATTTTAAAAGTTGAGTAGATCGATGATTTGAAGATAACATCTATAAGAATTTGTCTGCTTATGACAGGGATCCTCAAAACATTGAAACACTGAAATATCTACATATTAACATCAATATAAAATATTTTCATATATACAGATCTGTACTGACATTTCTACAATTTTAACATACTCTTCCTAATTTTAATACTCACCCTTTCCTACCATAACCAAAATTTTATTTTCTTTAACATGTCTCATATATTGCACGGTTTGTTATATAACAGTTCAGCACATCTTTTATCCAATAAAAATCATAAGCATGATATAATAAAATGGTAACTTATCACCTAATTCTTTGTTTAAATTTCCATAACTTCCCTTAGACATTCTTGTCCTATTACTGTAGCTATTTTTCCCAGAGCTTCTTTAATTTTTTATGCTCCTTGAAAATGTAAATAGTTTTTTCCACCATGCAACCATACTTCAAGCATTGCCTTTCCTTCATGTGCATATATTCCATCTCTGCCTTCTTTAATAGACAATCTCTTTGATGATAACCTCCATAAAAAAAAAATCAGACCACTCATATATATTCTTACAGTTATCCTATCTTCTCTAAATCCCTCATCTTTCTCTGAGTCATATGCCTTCCCAGGCATCAAAATAAAATCATTTCACCATTACCTTCTCATACCAGTCTTGTCTTTCATTTTCAATACTATTCAAATCTATCTCCCCCATAAAATTATTTTCCTCATTATGTCCATAAAATTCCGTACCTCTAAATAATTCCTTTTCCTTTGTTTAATATCTTCCTAAAGTAGCCAAGTATTTTATGACCCTTTTCTTTAATACATTATAATTCTCCTTTTTACATGATTCAGTTTTTTCAGGGCTCCCTACTGAAACATCAGCACTTGTAATGATGATTGCTGACATACTGAAAAAAAAAGACTGGAAATACAGGACGAGCAAATCTCGAACATTGCTTTTCTCCTTTAAATGTCTTTTTTGTAGGGGGCAACCATTCCCCCACACCCCCAAACTTATATATACTAACTCTGAGATCACCATACCCCTAAGAGAAGGGAATATTCTGAGAAATGGCCATCTCAGACTTAGTATATGTAAATCTGTTTTTTTGGCCATTTACTCCATACTCTGGGTCTTACTCTAGCAGGTCGCAATCAAATAGCTATCCCTTTTTAGTTTTGTTCATTTCTTTAGAAAGGCTGTTTATCAGAGTAGGTTGTTTAAAGACTTCTTCATAGATGGCTGAAGTGAAATTCCTCAAGCATCAGTTACTTGACAAAAAAATAAATAAATGCCAAGGAATGTAACAATATCTATTATTTTTCACAGGAAATAACTGTCACTGGGATTTCTAAATGTTTAACAGCAATTATACCCTTTTTTAGTGAGATGTGTGTGTGTGTGTGTGTGTGTGTGTGTGTGTGTGTGTGTGTGTATATATATATATATATATATATATATATATATATCTATATATATATATATATATAAATTCAGGGGATGTGAGGTTATAAGTTAACTTTTTTGCCTTTCTGTGTTTCAGGCATTATTATTTGGTGTTTCCACTGTTCATGGTTATGCAGTTTGCGATCCATATTAGAACTTTGCTTACACTTTCTCAGGTTTACACTGTAGCATGCTAAGCAAATGAATGTGTGGGTCATTTTTTCATTGACTATTTTGCAGCCAAAGCACCTATGTGAATTGTTTCAGGCTGGATGTGTGTGTGTGTGTGTGTGTGTGTGTGTGTGTGTGTGTGTGTGTGTGTGTGTGTGTGTGTGTGTGCAGAGGGGTTGTGGTCATAGAATATGCCGATGATTAAATAGCTTTTAAGCTACACAACAAAATATATTAAACAGCTTTTACATCTAAAAAGCAGCAAACACAGCAATTGACTTTACATATTAAAACGACTGAAAGTAACTTTGGGCTCATACTGCAAAGTACTTACATGATTTGCATCACACCAGATGGCTGCATTCAGTGGCAACAAATGGTAAATTTGCAGGCAGCAGTTGTTGCATCAGGTTAAAAAAAGAGAAAAGCAGCACACAAGCAGGCCCAGGTATCCACAGTACAAAAAAAAAAACACAAAATCCACCAAGAAAAGCACTAGAGAAGCTAAGAAAGTTCTTTTTTAGTGTAGTTAAAATTTAATGTTCACTATTCGTCCCAAAGACTTCATCAGAAATGATAGAATACACTTCCAAATCACTTTTAAACCATTCAAAAAATATTTGACCAATCAGATCACCTCATTAATAGAGCAATTAAATACATAAAAACATGTAAAGGCATACTACAAAAAAATACATGCATCTCAAAGTGTCCACACTGTAAACACACTTTAAAACACAAGGGCATTCACCCCTGTATATTCATTTAGTAATTTTCCTATTTTTAAAGAAACATTTTATGTTCACCATATCATTCAGACCAGGGGGTAAATAAGAAGCAAGTTTAATCTGCCATTCTGCCTCTCTTTATTCAACATAATTTCTAAAATCCCCTCCCCTAAGGTCACGTTTAACAACTTCCACTATAGAAAAAGTAAATTTCTTCCAGTTAGAACATGTCAAAGAATTCTTAAAAAGGGCATTATTACATGTTTTTATTTTATTTATTTATTTTATTTTATTTCAGTTTGGTGACCGGGGAGGTCCACTGGGCTCGAGAGCCCGTTTTCAGTGGAGGCCCGGGGAGAAAAGCTCCACAGTACAATGTTAAATCACATAATGAAAATAGTAGTAAAATACAAAGAACAATTATTACAATCAAAATAGGTGGAAATTGCACAAAAACAGTTGGTATACATTATGAATTAATTTAAAATTAAGCAACTAAGATGTTAAGAATAATTGTCCAGGAGGACGACAGGCATAGAACATACGGTTAAAAGGGGGGATGTTAGTTTCATTAACACTGTATGACTAAGAGGCAAATTAGAGAGGTAAAAAGTTTAGCCAAGAGAGAAGGAGGAGGGGAGCTTGGGAGGTATAGAATGAAGAGTACAGTTGCATTTTCTTTGAGTGTGCAGGTGATAGTGGAGTTGAGTTTTGAAGGAGTGTAGGTTGTCACAGGTCCTCAGAGTAGAGGGCAGGGCATTCCATTTTTTAGCTAGGGTAAAGGAGATTAGAAGCTGACCAGCTGGGCGCTTTGGTTTGTGGATGGATATAAGGTTTTGGTGAGACGATCTGAGGGGTCTGGGGGGTATAAGGTTGAAGAATATTTGATAGTGCGGGGCAGCTGCTAGGTTGAAATATTAGTTTGTGGGCTAAGACAATTTGGAGGTAGTCTAGTTGATTAGGGAGTTCATGCCAATTTAAAATTTGAAGGGAGGTGCAGTGATGGGAGAGGGAATTTGCCTTGGTGGCGAATTTGGAGATTTTATTGTAGCATACTTCCAGTTTGGTGGTTAGGGTGGAAAATAGATTTGTAAACAGAGGAGCACCATATAGAAGAGATGGGAGGAGATAGGTAGTGGCCAAGGTATGTCTAGTAGAGGGGGGGAGGAATTGATTGTTTCTGTATAGGAGGCCGAGTTGTATGTGGGTTTTCTTGATGTTAAGTTGGATGTGGGTATTGAATTTTAAGTGTTCATCAATGGTGACCCCTAGTAGTTTGGCAGAGGGAACGATGTCAATGATGGAGTTGTTAAGGCTAGTAATTTGAAATTAGTTTTTTTCAGTGGGTGTGGATTTAGAGTGAGTGAATAGAAGAATCTTAGTTTTGTTAGCATTTAGTGAGAGGTGGTTTTGGTGCATCCATTTTTCAGTGGCTGAGAAGGCGGTTTGAGTTAGAGTCTTGAGTTCTGTAAGGTTAAAGGCATAGCATATCAAAGTCTGTGTATTGGACAATTTTGGTATTGGGAATAGCTTTGTGGAAATCGTTAACGAAGATGTTGAATAGCAGTGGGCCAAGTATGGATCCTTGGGGAACTCCTGTGGGCGTGCGAAGGAAGCTGGAGGAGGCTTGGCCCCATTTCACGGCTTGGGACCTGTCTGAGAGGTAGCTGGAAAACCAGGTTAGAGTTTTTGGGGAGATGTTGAGGTTAGATAGATGGTTTAGAAGATGGGAGTGGGGGATGGTATTGAAAGCTTTAGATAAGTCTAATAGAACTGATGAGACTAAGTTACCAGAGTCTCGATCTGAATTGACAGAGTGTGTTTTTATAGCATACAGATGCTCTAATACCCATTTCCTTAAACTGCTGGTAGACATGCCCACATAAAAACTGGGGCATGCTGAACACATCACAAGATACACTATACCTTATGTATGTACCACAGCTCAATTTTCCAGGGATGGGTATAGCAAACAGTAGATGTTCCAGAAACACAAAAGGACCCTCAGAAATAAATCTACATGCCCTGCACCCTGAACATTTGAACATACCCCCAGTTTCACCAGATGTAAGGGTTGGCCCAAAGTTATTGTTTTCTAACAAATGTTTAAAATTTTGATTTTTCTTATAAACAAAAAGGGGGCCTTCTCCAAGAACTTTAGATAAATCTGCATTACCAGTAACTACTTCCCAATTCTCACTAATAATCTGACGGAAGTAATTACTGTCTACATTCATATCGAAACAGAATCTGGGACCTTCTGCCCCTCTCACTTTTGTGTGGAAGCCGCTAGGTACTACATTCTGAGCTTTTTTAACAAAACCTCTTAGCAGAATAGGAGGAAAATCTATCTGTCTCCTATGAATGACCTCTTGAGCCATATTTTCAAGTAGGTCTACAGGGTAACCTCTTTCCAAAAACAACTCTTTTATGAGGATAATTTCCTTAAAAAAAAAACACAAAGAATAAATAAACGCTTAATGCCTTGGACTCCACCAGGAAGACACCAACATGCGGAACATAAAAATCACTTTTTAATACATAAACTTGTTGGTGTCTTCCTGGTGGAGTCCAAGGCATTGTGTTTATTTATTCTTTGTGGTTTTACTGATGACTAAACGCTTTACTTGATTTCCCTCAAAAAAACAGAATCTTCCACCATCATTCGAGATGCTCGAATGAACTGTCCTCTAGGAATATTTTTTCTCATAAAGTAAGGGTGGCAGCTCTTGAAATGGACATAGCTGTTACAGATCTTGAAATGGACATAGCTGTTACAGAATGTACTCTTACGATGAATACTACTCAAAAACACATTCTTGTTAGTGTCCATTACCAAGTTAACATCCAAAAAGGAAATTCCTGTTTCCCCCATCACAAACTTTAAAAATATAGTACTAGCACTTAAAAACTCCATACCTAAGTTGTTTGGCTTCTGCTACATACCTACAATCAACTGCATTACTGGCTGAGTTAAGTACAAACTTGCAGTATTAAAGATTGTACTGCATTTTATTTTTCTGTCTATTTAATTGTTTCATTGAATACTGTGTCTGTGTCTCTCTGTAGTTATTTATTTTTCTATGTAATTGTTTCATAGAATACTGTGGTCTCTCTGTCTCTGCAGTTAGTGGTGGCTATTGTGTTTAACTTCATTGATATTCAGTGTTACACTCTTAGCCTAGAGGGTTTCTCTGTATTTATAAGTGAGTCACATATCTTTGAATTTATTACTGTTCAATACCTGAGTTGTTTGGCTTCTGCTACATACCTACAATCAAATGCATTACTAGCTGAGTTAAGTACAAACTTGCAGTGTTAAAGATTGTACTGCATTTCATTTTTTTTATTTAATTGTTTCATTGAATATTGTGTCTGTGTCTCTCTGTATTTATTTATTTTTCTATTTAATTGTTTCATAGAATACTGTGCTCTCTCTCTGTCTCTGCAGTTAGTTTCCCACCTACCCTCCCTGTTGTTGTTCTGGTATTAATCTTGGTGGCTTTGGAATTGCCCGCCCCTCCTGTAAATTTGTGTTTGAACAGTTCTCCTGGGTCTTTCTCATTTGCTCACTCAACCGAGTACAGTCAGATCATATTTTGACTTCAGACACTCCTACCAGTCCCATCTGTTCAGCTGTATCCCGGCTCTATTCCAGTCTATTGTCACTAGCTCACACTACCTAATACAGAGAGAACATTTCTGAAGGGCAAGCCACTTAGGTCCTTAATTTTGAATTATCTTCTGTTTCTCCTTTCTCCCTTTCCACTTTCCAAAAAAAAAAATTTTTTTCTAAGCTTGATTCCTGCCTTTCCTGTAATTAGTCTAGTCCAGATACCGATTTGCTGTAACCAGGACTGCTTGTAAGCTTCTGAGCCTCCAAAGCCTTTCTGTGTTGGAGGGAAGCCTTCTAGCTTATCAGTGGGAGTGGTAAGCACTATGTAGCCTATCTACCACAAGAGTGGTTTCTGGCCCAGAAATTGTAGTTTATTGGCCGTTTGGGCAGTTTTTCCATCTCTTTCAACTTTCTAGTTTAAAAGCCTGCGTTTGCGTTTGTTTCCCACCTTTCCTGTAACTAGTCTAGTCCAGATACAGATTTGCTATATCCAGGACTGTTTGCAAGCTTCTGAGCCCCCACAGCCTTTTTGTGTTGGAGGGGAAGCCTTCCAGCTTATCAGTGAGAGTGGTAAGCACTAGGTAGCCTATCTACCACAAGAGTGGTTTCTGGCCCAGAAATTGTAGTTTATTGGCCATTTGGGCAGTTTTTTTCATCTCTTTCAACTTTCTAGTTCAAAAGCCTGTGTTTGCGCCTGTTTCCCACCTTTCCTATAACTAGTCTAGTCCAGATGCAGATTTGCTGTATCCAGGACTGCTTTTAAGCTTCTGAGCCCCCCAAGCCTTTCTGTGTTGGAGGGAAGCCTTCTAGCTTATCAGTGGGAGTGGTAAGCACTATGTAGCCTATCTACCACAAGAGTGGTTTCTGGCCCAGAAATTGTAGTTTATTGGCTGTTTCAGCAGTTTTTCCATCTCTTTCAACTTTCTAGTTTAAAAGCCCACGTTTGCGCTTGTTTTCCACCTTTCCTGTAACTTGTCTAGTCCAGATACAGATTTGCTGTATCCAGGACTGTTTTGTAAGTTTCTGAGCCCTTCAAGCCTTTCTGTGTTGGAGGGAAGCATTCTAGCTTTATCAGTGGGAGTGATAAGCACTAGGTAGCCTACCTATCTACCACAAGATCCAGGTACAGATTCTTAGTTTTAGCACTTGAATTTGCTTATTCATGCTCAGCACTTGTTCAGAACTTGTTGTTAGCACTAAATAAGCTACAAATTACTACAGCACTCAACCTTCCTCTTTACCTAGAGGAAAACAGTTTTTGTACTTACTATCCTCACTTGCTTAGAGAAAAACAGCTCTTATACTCACTTTTCTCACTTGTCTAGAGGAAAGTAGTTTTCTATTTAGGCATGTCCAAGTGTCAGTTCCCAGTGTTCTCTCCTGTCTATCTGATGAAACTGGGCATCTTGGGGCAATGTAGCAATTGCCTCATGTACACAGACAACCCTCTCCTCCTACTACCCAACACCACAACCTGTGAGTCATGCACTTATCTAGCCAAACTGGAGGTAAAGCTCTCTCCAACCAAGATTGAACTTGACAGTCAAGAGGAGAAGGTAAACACTTGCACCACACCGCACTCATCACATAGTCCCACTAAACCTACACTACCAAAATCCACACATAGAAATACAAAAACATTCGTGGAGGCTCTCAGTAATAATCTGCTCAAGCAACAGAGACCTCCAAAGCAGAATCGCCAGCAACCTCCACCATCCAACACAACCCAAATGACACAAAGCCCACAGACTCAGTGTGCCACTCAACCACAGCCCATAAGGCAAAACAATGTACCCAACACACTAGGCATAGGTGACTCTATAGTCAGGCACACTGATGTCCCACTCACCAGGCTAAACAAAGAGAAGGTTTCTGTCAGCTGCCTGTTGGGTGCCAGGATCTGCCATATAACCCATGCACTCAGGTCACTCCACAACAAGTACAAATATGACGCTGTCATTGTCCATGTTGGTGTAAATGACCTGAGACATACCACCCTGGACTACATGAAAAGAGACATGGAAGAGCTCTCCGATCTTGTAGCCCAGGCAGGTATGACCCTAGACCTGACTAGCATCCTGCCATCACCCAGAATGACACCGCCATACAAGGACAAAATGATTGACTTCAACAATTGGCTAAGCTTCTGGTGTCATTCTAAGGGGATCCAGTATCCGTCTGCCTGGGACGACATGGTCGACAGACCACTATGCTTTGTCAGAGATGGCCTGCACCTGTCACCCCTGGGATTCCGGATACTGGCTAAGGCTCTTGCTGCCCCATAGTGCCTTTTTTAGGCAAGGTTCAAATGACAAATTCACCACCGTAACAGGAACAGGCAAGCAACAACTGAGGGTAATGCTACTCAATGCTAGAAGTCTAAATCTCAAAATGCACTCCCTCGAGGCACTCCTTAAAATGGAGAACATCGATATCTGTGCAGTGACTGAGACCCGGTTCAATGCTCCAGAGAGCACCCCTGCATTACCAGGCTATAACTCATACCACACATTTCTGCCACCTAACCTGGACTGGAACACCAAAGGCAGTGGTATGTCCATATTCATTAAGGATATCCACACCTCCAGGCTAGTTGCTCAGCATAATGCATCTGAGGTTATCCAACTGCAATTAACTCTGGGCAAAACTGCAATCCAAACTGTAGCTTGCTACAGATCCCCCACCATGCCCCAGGATTCCCACTCCTCTTTTCTTGATATACTGGAAAATATTAGGGTTCAACCAAACACCCTAATAATGGGTGATTTCAACTACCCCACCATTAACTGGGAAAACTATTCATGTACCAACTCCTTCCCTCAACGCTTTCTGGAATTCATAAATTCCATTGCCCTGGATCAACTTATCCACACCCCCACCAGGGGCAACAATATCCTAGACCTAGTCAATACCAACATGAGTGACCGGTGTTCCACACCTGAAGTCATCTCCTTGTTGGTCAGATCCAACCATAAGCTAATCACCCTAGATATCCACATCCAGCCCCCACCCCCTATTAAGGAAATCACAGTAAAAAAATTCTCCAAAGCCAACTTCATGCTTCTTAAGACAGAAGTGGCAAACGTCATGATACCCATGCAGATGGACAATACAGTTACGACTGCTGAATTCTACACAGATGCACTCTATAAGCACTTACATGAGTGCATGGATCGTGCTATCCCAAACAGAACCAAGACACTATCCTCCAAAAAAAGGAAGCCAATCTGGTGGTCCCCTGTCATAAACAAACTCTACAACAGAAGGAAAAAACTGTTGGAAAAGAGAGTAAAATCCCATGAGTGGAGGAGTTCCCTGGTCAGCCTCAGTAAGAAGCTGAGATCCCTTATAAGATCCTCCAAAGCTAGCTACAAAAAAAATTGCCACTGATTCTAGGAACAACCACAAAGCATTCTATAGCTATGTCAAGAATCTCAATGGCAACACCCAGATCTGCTCTGAGTTACAGCACAATGGCATGAAAATTACAGAACCAACTGATATTGCCAACGTCCTGGCAGATAGCTTCAGTGCTAACTTTACCCCCTCTCACCCCCTAAAGGGCCCATAACTATACAGGAAGAATGAAGAGTCCCTGTAATCACAACTATGCAGGTAAAAGCTGCACTCTCTACAGCCAAAAACACAGCATCCATGGGACCGGACAACATCCCAGGCTGCATTTTACATGAACTTCAGAACGAACTGGCTCCCCACCTAAGCACCATGTTCAATCATAGTCTCACATCAGGTTTTGTGCCCACTGAATGGCGCACAGCAACAGTTAGCCCACTCCACAAAGGGGGAGCCACCACTGATCCCGGGAACTATTGCCCTCTTAGCCTGACGAGCCTGGTCTGTAAGGCCATGGAACGTATCATCATGGAACTCATAAACAAAGACAATGGTAACCTCCAAACTCTGGACCCCACCCAGTTTGGGTTTGTGAAAGGCAGATCATGCCTCCTGAACCTGATCGACTTCTTTGAGGCAGTCACCAAAGCTGTAGACGAGGGTAAGGTGGTTCACACAGCATACCTTGACCTCGCCAAGGCTTTCGACACCATCCCCCATTATGGAATTATAGCTAAAGTCACTAAACTAGGTATAAATCCCTACGTCACAATATGGGTTGCCAATTGGCTCACTGACAGAACCCACACTGTAAAAGCTGCAGGCTCCAAATCTGACTTCAAACCAGTGACAAGTGGAGTACCACAGGGTTCAGTCCTGGGACCTCTCCCATTTGGTATCTATTTCTCTGAAATATAGGCTAACACAGAAGGCCTTTGGGCTAATGAAGTTTGTAGATGACTGCAAACTAGGAGCCATAGTTGAGTCCCCAAATGATGTGGACATCCTACAGAAGGGCCTCACTGAGACAGATGCCTGGTGTCACAACCATGGCCTCAAGCTCAATGCCAAAAAGTGCATTGTCATCCCCTTTGGTAAAAACTCTGTACCCATGAACTACCACATAGGCGGCAGTCTACTTAACGCCGAATGTGTGATAAGAGACCTGGGGACCCAGATGGACAGTAGTCTCTCATTTGATAATCATATTGCCACAGTAGTCAGGAAATCCTTCTATGTGGCATACCTCATCATAAAAGGGTTCTCATCTAGGAAAAAAGAGGTCATTGTTCCCCTCTACTCAATACTCATTAGACTCATTATAGAGTACAATGCCCCTTTTGGAATGTACCTCACAAGACATCTGCAGCAGCTGGAAAGGCCACAGAAGTACCTCACTAAGAGGATTACTGGCCTCAAACAAATGCCCTACACTGACCGTCTCAAAAAACTCCAGCTTTACTTCGTAGCATATCGCCTACTCCGAGGTGATCTCTGCCTAACATATAAAGCTGTCAAACCCAGAGCTGTTGGACATGCTACACCTAAAAAAATCCCAATCCCTCCAAGCTACACGCTCTAGGGACCTAAACCTTGTCACCACAATAAACAGGACTTGCTGGAGGAAGATATTCCTGTCCCAGAGACTTCCTATACTCTGGAACAAGCTACCCATCTATGTCAAGCAAAGTTCCTCATTAACACTCTTCAAGAAAAATCTTGATAAGTGGATGGGAAATAGGAAATACATCCCTGGGTTCACTTCTGTGGCTCTGCTCGACAGGGGCACAGGAAAATAACTTTCTTGGGTGGCGTAAGTCAGGGAAACGTGTTGGCTAGGCTTACTTAGGCCCTTGGGCTGATAGCCTAGTACCTACCTATGAACCTATAAACTTGTTGATATTAAAATTGTCTTTTTAAACTATAAAGAACAGATCATCTGCAAATTTTTTGTAAAAGATAATTTGCTCTGAATGATCAATGTGTGGCAGTATTTCCATGTCCCACCAACCTAATACCAAGTTTGCATAGGTTGGGCCAACAGTGGCTCCCATGGCCACCCCTTGTAGTTGTTTATAAAATTGCTTGTTAAACAAAACAAAGTTATCTAAAAATAAATCTAACAAAGCAGTATAAGTAAAAATACTGTTGTTACTTAAACATGTATGCTTCCCCATAAACCATCTTACACAATCGACCCCAGCATCTTTAGGGATGCAAGTGAATAGGGAAACAACATCAACACTGAACATCAGTAAATTTTCCAACCTAAAGTCTGAGGAAGAAAAAAAGGACCTAAGCTGGTCCAAAAAATCCCAAGAATCAGCTACGTAAGAAGGACGCTGCTTAACTAGTGGATTCAACACTGAATCTAAATACAAAGAAATACAGTCAGTGCAACTTCCTGAGGCTGATATAATCGGTCTGAATGGAGGTTTTTAACACTTTTGTGAAGTTTGGGAATTCCAAACATCACACCCACCCTGGGATTATCCACACATAAAAATTCAAACACTTCCCTAGTTATTTCAGAGTTCATAAACATGTCATATAATGTACTGTGGATACAGGCATAACTTTTAACAATTTCAAACTTCATGACTTTCCTATACTCTAATACATTTGCTAACATAATTTCCATAGCTTCTATATAGTCAATTGAGTTTATTATGACAATAGCCTCACCCTTATCCACCTTCATAAACCTTAAATCTGCGATGTGTTCAACGTGCCCCAGTTTTTATGTGGGCATGTCTACCAGAAGTTTAAGGAAACGGGTATTGGAGTATTTGTATGCTATAAAAACAAAAAATAGTAATACTGGCCTTTTTAAGCATTCTTTGACATGTTCTAACTGGAAGAAATTTACTTTATCTATAGTAGAAGTTGTTAAGCGTTACCTTAGGGGAGGGGATTTTAGAAATTATGTTGAACAAAGAGAGGCAGAATGGCAGATTAAACTTGCTTCTTATTTACCCCCTGGTCTGAATGATATGGTGAACATAAAATGTTTCTTAAAAAATAGGAAAATTGCTAAAATACAGGGGTGAATGCCCTTGTGTTTTAAACTGTATTTACAGTGTGGACACTGAGATGCATATATATTTTTGTAGTATGTCTTTAAATGTTTTTATGTATTTAATTGCTCTATTAATGAGATGATCTGATTGGTCAAATGTTTTTTGAATGGTTTAAAAGTGATTTGGAAGTGTATTCTATCATTTCTGATGAAGTCTTTGGGACGAATAGTGAACATTAAATTTTAACTACGCTAAAAAAGAACTTTCTTAGCTTCTCCAGTGCTTTTCTTGGTGGATTTTGTGGTTTGTTGCATCAGGGTCTAATCCTTTTACATACTGAAAGTGAGGCAGAATTTAACCCAGCAGGTTGTTCAATGTCATGTCAGTTAACAAAGGCACTCAGCTTTCTTTTGCAGCAGTACAACCTTCTGTTATACTTGATTAAACTGCTTATTATGGATTCATTCCTATTAAAAAAAGTTTTTTTTCCCCCAAACCTAGTCTTGTACTTGTCAGCAAATTATTAGCCATTTATGCTGTGAACTTTGACTTTTATTAAGGGTAATGCTGGACAATATAACTTTGACACTGTAAAAAATACACTATTTACAACTTTCTGATAACCTTTCCCATCACAAGGGAAATCACAAAACTTATTAAAAAAATCTTTAGTACCAAAACCCTGTATTTGAACTTGTTTAATTTACTTGTGATCTGCAATTTACTTCAGACCTTTGTAAATATTGTAAATATTTTTTTGTTTCTTAAGCTAATATTTTATTCCAGAATGGGAAAATGTTGTGAATTTGCTGTTTTTGTTTATGGAAAATTCAATAAAATATTTGGATGAAAAAAAACTAGTGTTTATCAATGAAAATGTAAGTGATGGTATAAAAGAACAAAACAGAAAGAAATAAAAACTGACTCAGAGCTCTGCTTAAGGAAAAATATTCATCCCAGACTCTAAATCAGTTAAGAAAATTCTAGCTGTTCCTTTAAATGAAGACACAAAATGGGTTAAATGAGGCATGAAATAGATTCTACAGGTCTTCATGTCAGGAGCTTTAAGACTCATTAATGTTTATGTTAATTTATTTATTTTTTTCTCTTTTCATTATGTTTATTATTTTGAGGGTGTTTAAATCAACAGTTAAAGATAGCATACTTTATCCAATAAATGAAAATATAATTACTCTTTTACTGTATCAGTATTTTCAGATCTTTTTCCTAATATAGTACAGATAAGAGAAAATAAACTCACCATAATAGCAGATGTTCGAATGTTCACTTCTGCATTAGCTTTAGCTATATGGGCTATATCCTTCATAGGATATAGCAGCCAGCCAGCTCCCAAAGCGTCAGGGTTCCTTCCACATGCTCAAACTGTCAGTCAGCTCAGCTGACTGAAAAGACAGGTTTGGGCTCCAAGCCCTTCAGAGCTTATAGGTCTACAGACAGGGAGGATGTGCCCTCACTGGACAATGCTAGGAACAACAAAAAGTAAATGTCCACAACATGGCATAAACAATACAATGGAAAAGAAGGGGGAGGGAGAGAGGGAGGGAGGGAGTGACTGCTGCAGCAGTGATCCTTCCAACATCTACTATTATGATAAGTTTACTTACATAACTGTACTA
This sequence comes from Protopterus annectens, assembly GCF_019279795.1. Taxonomy (NCBI): domain Eukaryota; kingdom Metazoa; phylum Chordata; order Ceratodontiformes; family Protopteridae; genus Protopterus; species Protopterus annectens. The sequence goes on from NC_056729.1 coordinate 1,199,790,807, forward strand.
TGTTCATCATAGTGATCACTTTTGCAATAGATTTAGCTGTATGGATAGCTTAGTACATTTGGGAGGATGAAGTAGAAGGATCCAGAAGGCCCTGGAAAATGGTCCTAGCAAAGCCTTTTCTAGACCTAAAGAAGGAATCAAACTTATAATGCTTTGCAAAGGTACAGACAGAGGACCAGGTTGCTGCTTCTAGAATGTTGTTGTTGTGTCTTTCGGCTTTTCCCGGTTAGGGGTCACCACAGTGGAACTCCGGTCCGCTAATGATTGGTAGTTGATTTTTACATGCCGAGTTACCAGCCCTGACGTACAACCTTCAACGAAGGCACACCCATTCACGCATGTCTCCACGCAGAAGATGCTCTAGCTGAGAATCGAACCGGACAGCGAATTACTGTGAGCATGTAATCCTTTAAAAAAGTCATAGATGAAGTCAAGGCCCTGGTAGAGTGGGCCTTGACCCTATCTGGAATAGTTTTGTTGTGGTGAATATAACAAAAGGTGATACTTTTAGACAACCATTTGGAAATTGTCTGCTTTGACACAGATTGTCCTTTTCTCTTACCTTCACTAGAAATAAACTACTAATTCAAAGACCTGAACAATTTAGTTCTGTCAGGATAAAACCTGAGTTGTTAATTAACACCCGCCCAGGGATGTTATGAGGCCCGATGCCTTTCTTCTTCATTTTTAGGGTCAGGAAAAAAATGGGGAGATGGGACAGTTTTGTCTTAATGTAAACTTGGATACCACTTTAGGCATAAAAGAAGGATTAGTTCTCAAAGAAACCAAGAGGAAAATATAGTTGGGTTGACTCACCATAAGAGCTTACAACTCAGGTACCCTTCTTGCAGAGGTCAGAGTAATCAGTAAAACTGTTTTCTATGTTAAGAACCTCAAGTTAGCTAGGTTAGCTGGTTCAAATGGAGCAAGTGTTAGTTTCTCTAACACAAAATTAAGATCCCACGGAGGGGACACCACTTTGTTGCTCATAGCTCTAAGAATTTTGCATTTTATTTCATACAATAGTAGGATTATGAACAAGCTGCGTTCAATCAATACTTTAGCTAAAACAAAATAGTCACATTGTCATGAATTCAGATTGGCTAGTTGATAGTGTGATATACAACTGATTACAGAGCTTGGCATATTAGTACTGTTGCAAAATACATACAGAACTTCATGATTCTTTCTTGTATATGTCAGTTGTCAGGATATAGAACTGATGCTCTCTCTCCCCTTTTACAGAAACATGTACAGGTTATGTTTAGATGGTCCAACTGGACAGATAACATATAAAGTTTAGTTTTTAGAGTAGGCACTTTTGTACAGAAGGAAATTACTGAAATTTAGAGGGTGTACAATTTCTGAAAGAAGCTGTCTTACCTTGGGTCTCTCCATGACCATCTCAAATATGTAAATTCAATGAGGAAGATTGAGAGGAAGCCATTCCACTCATATTCATAGGTTTCACTGAATCAAGTTTTGCGGGGAAAAAACATTCAAACCAGTACATTTTGTTTTAAAGTAACCATCTTTATTTCTGGTATCAGAGGTACATTGATCATGGGAACTTGTAGCTAGTGTGTGTCTGTGTGTGTGTGTGTGCGTGTGTGTATGTGTCCGTGTGCACGTGCACATGTATGTGTGTATGTGCATGTGTGTCCATAAACGATGGTTGAGACAGGGTGGCAGCTACTTGGCAGTGCCTTTTGTTAAGGCTCCAGAATGAACATTTTCAAAGAATTAGTGCTTTACAGACTGGAAATATGCTGTGAAAAAAATGGAATAATCATATACTGTAAGAGCAATCAGCAGTTTCCCACAACACTCTCTGCTAGGTGTTCTGCTATTTGAGACACGTTTTTTTTTCCTGAACTAATGGCAGGTATCTTAGGACTGGTAAACTGCTAATATGGTAATGCAGTCAGATCATTTATAAATGCGGCACTTTTACAGTAATGGTTATATAAAGTAAACACCCGGTGCAACCACAGTGCCTACCTACCTTTAAACACCATGAAATTCAGCACAGACTAAGTTAGGAGAAAGGATGTTGAGTTTGACTGCATAATAAATAAACAGCCACTAATGATAGACTGGGAGATTAGAGATTTAGGAACAGTATTGAATAATAGTCACAGGGTGGCCACGGTGGTGCAGCGGTTAGCGTTGTCACCTCACAGCAAGAGGCTCTCCGGTTCGATCCTCGGCTGGGGTGCCTTCTGTGCGGAGTGTGCATGTCCTCCCTGTGGTTGCGTGGGTTTCCTCCGGGTGCTCCGGTTTCCTCTCACATCCCAAAGACATGCTCTAGGTGGATTGGACACTCTAAATTGGCCCTAGGTATGAGTGAGTGCATGTGGGTGCCTTCCGTGGAAGATTGGGTGCCGGGCTGGCAACTCAGCACTGTAAAAGTCTACTGCCAATCATGAGTGGACAGATGATCCGCTGTGGCGAGCCCTAACCGGGAAAAGCCGAAAGAAGAAGATTGGATAATAGTCACCTTTGAACAAAATGTGGTTGCGATAGTGACCTGAAAAGCTTGTGGAGTTGACCATATGATACTCAAAACAATGTGAAGGCATAGTTACAGTTATATTTCACTAATTCTCCTTTAAACTAATATAAGACTGCCTTCTATAATTTCAGAACTAAACATAAGTGAAGTAGAAAAGGTTCACAGATTCCTAATAAAGAAAATCCAAGGGTTATAAAACAAAACCTCTATTGACAGGCTACAGAAAAGGTCGCTTTTTTTGTTGCCCGTCTCCTTAGGAGCAGCCTCTGTCCTGCCTTCAAGACAGTGTGGAATCTAATCCTGTATGAAAGTTTGTGTCTGGGCCACAAAACACATGGTTTAAACACTAGACAGATCATCTCTTATCAATCTTCAACATTAGTAGCATTAAAATAAAGGATAGCTGGATTATGCAAAGAATGACCAGACTTTGGGACAAACATCCTACTAGCATTTTAAAATAAATAGTTCACTAACCAGTTTTAAAACCAAATTTGACATATATGTGGGTTAACAAATTAGTTCTTGTACCTCAGTTTCATAGACATTGTAAATGCAGTAATTTGTTCATAAAAGTAATATTTTCTTTATGTTTTTGTTTTTAGTGCTAACTCCTCAGTAACTCAAATGTATACGAAATGAGTATTCATGATCACCACAGTCACATCAGGTGGGTAAGCTGATGAATACTTGTTGTGCAGACATCTGCACCACATAATTAGCATGAACAAAGGCAGGGCATGGGTGTGGTTTACTACTGTACATATTGTGAGATACAAAAAGTACACTTAGCCCAAACCTACACATGTGAAAACTGTAGTCAGGCTTCTTAAAAGTCAGTAACCCATTAGCTGTATAACTTATGACCATTTATTTTCTTCTTGAATACGAACGTAGTGTAGCACTTGTCAATAATCTGAAAGGGAACATCTGTGCTTTGAACCATGAATCTAACAGAAATAAATGCAAGTTGTATTTCTCTTTCAACACTGATAATGACTGGTGTAAATTGGCATTTGGCTGAGTGGGAACTTGTGTGTTTTAGTTTCTCTAATTTTATATAAATAAATTCCACATGTTGTGTATACTTTTGTAGTTCAGTCCTGCTGAAGCTAATGGTCATAGGTCAAACTGTACAATTGTAGACTGTCTGCACATAATGTGGGCTGCACTTACAGTCAGTTTTAAACTATTGAAAATGGAGACGTAAGCAATGGATTCAGTTAAAAACCTAAGATGGGGGGATGGAATATTTATGGATATCCAAATCATATGTGTCTGCCTGAATTTCATAATATGATATCATCATGAATATAACTAGACCAGCCATAAAAGAACAAAAAAAAAATAGTGGACATTTTGACAGATGAGAAAGATGACCAGTGACCTGTTAACTCTGCAGCTTCATTGTCAAACTCTCTATGGCAGTCCTGTCTTGGTACTGCCACTGCAGAAAGACACCCCGGGGATCACTTCTGTGTCTCTGATCGACAGTGGCACAGGAAAATAACTTTCTTGAGGTGGCGTGAGCCAGGGAACCTTGTTGGCTAGGCTTACGTAGGCCCTTGGGCCGATAGCCTAGTACCTACCTATGAACATATGAACCTAAAGGTGTAAAGAGCATTTCATTGTGAGAGGGTCTTAGCAAAATGGTGCAGCTTAGTGCTATCAATGAGGTCTGGAAGTAAGAGAAAGCCTCTTCTTTCAGATGAGGGAAAGTCATTGTCAAAATCTGAGTAGTGCAACACTGTGGTGTAGTAAAACCTGACCACACAACAGGTACACAGAGGCAGCACTGATTAAAAAACATGAAAGTAACACACTCTATGAACATCAGCAAAAACTTCAATAAATTCCAAAATGTCATAAAAAGATTGCAACATGTTGTATTGTGCTCGCTTTCACAGATTGAATGAAAAAAGCAAAATATTTCTCATTAACGTCTGTGCTTTAATATTAAAAATAATGAAATTATAAAAATACTTTTAACAAAACCAGAAACCTTGGTCATACCTGAGTTCTTCTGTGTTTTTATCATTACTTGCTTTTGGATTTATTCAGAACTCAGGAACCTGTGAGGGCTGGTGACTGTTTTTGTAGTTTTACTTTTAACAAAATGTCTGTTTTCTTGTTGTTGTTATTCATTTTATTAGTCTGAGGAATACCTCTCAACCACTTAGTGAAAAAAATTCTTCCCTCACAGAATGTTTGACTTTCTGGTCAATTACTAAGGACTACAGTCAGTTAATAATGCCAGACTTTAGAGTTTCTAACTTCATATTACTCAGAAAATACATGTTACTGCAAAACATGTTATTCTATTAATGTTTTAAGTGAATTAGAATAATATTTAAAAAGTGTCTCTGATTTTGGACTTTTGTTACCCCTCCACCCCCCCTTATTCTTGTATGTTTTTTATGCCAGGGTGTGGACGGGTATTATTCTCCTACCACTGCCCTCCTCAGGACTTTAGCTTCCCACTCTCTCTCTACTTGTATGAAAGCTCTGAAGAGCTTGGTACCTAAACCTGAATTTTAGTCAGCTCAGCTTGAACTGACAAACAGTTTTTGCACATGGAACGTGCCCTGAAACTTTGTAAGCTGGCCAGTTGTTATATCCTTAGCAGGGCAAAACCCATATACTCTATGTGATCATTTGAACATCTACTGTTATGGTACATTTACTTACACAACTGTATTTTCTATATTTCAAGTCACAACTGTACTGTCTCAGCTCCTCCCACTAATTAGCTAGACAATTCATTTTCAGTAAGTGAATGGAAATGGAATTTTTTCTAACTGACCCTTGCCAATTCAGTTGCCACCCTTCCGTTTTTTTTTCTGGACTATCCGTAAATCAAACTGATTCTCCGGTAGTCTGGAAAACACTGTACAAACTCCGGTATTCTGTTTCAAAAAGGAAACAGACTATCGGAGTTTGTAAATCGGCTGATTAACTATGCTTTTTTACAGAAAAGCATAGTAAATCAGCTGAAAGGAGGCAGCAGGAACAGAAAAAGAGGGCGTTCCTCACCAAGTGATGTCATGGTGACATCACAAAATGGGCAGAACGCGGGTGGGGGAGGGGTGGGATGGGCTGATGATGCAAGGGGTGAGGCTTTACTCCGGTTTTAGCCACGATGAAAGGTGGCAACCCTACTTGCCAAGAACTTTTAAAACTCCATGAAAAAAATTTACAGCAAAACAACATTTAAAATAAAAAAAAATTGGTAATATAATAAGAGCAAATTCAAAAAATATTAGAAGTATCCGGACCTTAAAATAGAACAAAGAAATCCAATCCAAAATCCAGTGCAGTCAAATACCAGCAGTAATCTCTCAGCACTTGCAGCTAAATAAGGCACTTTGATCATAAGTTCACAGGCATATACTAGGCTAATGCCTTTTTAAGCCTAGCATGCATCCCAAATGTATCCAACAGGTTTAGTGCTCTATAGGTTATTTTAGGAGTATGTGTAAGCCAGGGCATGTGTGGTCCATTACAGAAATAGGTAAAAGACGAGGGGTGAATTTCTGATTTCCCATCTATTGGTCCAGGTTTTGCTTGAATAGGCTCAAGGAAGAACTCTTTTTCACATGGATGAGAAGCCTGTTCCACAGAAAGGGTACTCTCTGAAAACATAAATACTAGGCAAACAGTGCAAACTGTTACAAGCCTGGCCAATAACATGAGGTCAGAATCAAACCACGCACCTTATATATCTGAGGTAAAAAACTTTAAACATTATGTCAACCACTCCCCCATCACCTTTACTGCTTTCACAGTGCACTTCACACCTAAAACGTGGTTATAGGTTTAAAGGATTATAGGTAAATAGCAGACTAGCTGCCCTGAAGGCCATTTTAAGCGAAGTCAGTTTCCCTTTTTGTGCTTGAATTAATCTATCCCATTTGGTTACAGGCTAGCCTTACTCATCCCATGGTCGATAATTATATATTATTCCTAATAGTAATAACTGGGATGATACCACAGATAACTTGAGGAGACACATGCATGGGATAAAGCATTAATCTGCTTCTGTCCATCACTAGTACAGGGGGCTGTCCTGGGGTGGGGTATACTTTCTGCTTCCCATCCATAGATCCACGTTGCACTTGAATACGGATAGGGATGAACTAGTCTGTTCCAGTTCAGCAGTATCCTCTGCAAGATCTACCTGTCCCTACAAACCATTCTGTTGATATTGAAGAAGAGGTTTATATCCCTAGACTGAGTATTTCTGATGCCATTTGACTTAGATCTGCAACAAATCCATCAGTACTGGGTTGGAGGAAGCCTTGTATGCCAGACACAGGTCACCTCTTAGCAGTCTGTAGGATACTGAGTATAGTGACAGGGCTTAGAGTTGGTCCATGTAATATACGTTGTTTAGGCCTTGTATCTTTTTAGTAAGGTATTTGTGTAGGCATTCCAGTTGCTGCATGTGACTGGACAGATACATGCCAAAGGGGGATTATATTCAATGACTGGCCTAATGAGGGCTGAGTAAAGGGGGACAATGACATCACTAGATCTAAACACAACCCCTTTGTTTATAAGCTGTGCAATGTAGACGGCCGTTCTTACAACAATGGACACATCTTGGTCAAAGGATAGATCACTGTTCACATAAGTTCCCAAATCCCGAACAGCTGGGTCAGTTCTCAGCAGCGTATTGTTAATGTGGTAGTTCCCTAGGAAAGATGACTTCCTAAAGGATACAATAATTATTTTTTGGCATTTAATTTCAGTCCATGACTTTGTTACCAGTTATTTTTTTTTGGGGGGGGGGTGGCAACCCTTCCTGCTGTATGGCAAAGTTATATGGGGATTCAATGACTGATCCACTACTTATTATTCTAACTAGTAACAGATTGTTATATAAAGGTTTCAGTTACTAGTGGCATTTGTTCTGATGAAGTCTTTTACAGCTTGAGATGAAAGCGCTTAACCTTTTGTATATTGTATGGTAATAAACAGCTTTACTTGCATTTGGACTTTGGATTTCTTGGATACTATTGGCATTTGTATTGGATGTAGCACAGTTGTGTGGGATCAGTTACTTGCTCAGAATGGCTTTTTATGTTTTCTGACCACCCACAAGTACACAACACACACCCACATATGTGGAGGTTCTCAACAAAAACATACCCAAAGGAGACCGAAGTAAAAACACATGTGATCTCCACAGCCCTCCACACCACATACCACGCACAGTCCACAAACCTGTGCCTCACAGCCACTAAGGCTTAACCATAAACCCAACATATTAGTCATAGGATACTCCATTGTGAGACACACAGATGTGCCTCTCACCAGGCTGGATAAGGAGAAAGTCACAGTTAGTCATCTGTCAGGTGCCAGAATCCACCATATCACATATGCATTCAAGTCTCTCAACAACAGGTAATTTTATGACTCTGTCACAGTCCATGTTGGCGTGAATGACTTGAGACATACCACCCTGGACTACATGAGGAGAGACATGACTGAACTCGCTGAATATGTGTCCAAGGTAGGTATGTCCCTACCCTTAAGCAGCATTCTACCGTCACCCAGAATGATGCCTCAATATAAACAGAAAATTACTGACTTTAACAATTGGCTTAGTTTCTGGAGTCATTCCAGGGGGATCCAGTACCTGACAGCCTGGGAAGATATGATCGACAGACCAGGATGGTCTGCCAGAGATGGTCTGCATCTGTCTTACTTGGGCTTCAGGCTTCTGCCAAAGGCTCTTGCCTCCCCTGTAGTGCCTTTTTTAGGAAAAGTGATGAGGTTAAAACTACCAACATAAAAATTTCACAAAACACAAATTAAAGGTCATGCTGCTAAATGCTAGGTGTCTAAACATGAAACTGCACTAATTGCAAGCATTCTTATCCCTGTAAAATGCTGACATCTGTGCAGTCACAGAAACCTGGTTCAAAGCTGCGGATAGCACCCCAGCCTTACCTGGTTACTCATCATATCATACATTCAGACCCCAAATTGTGGGCAGTAAAGCCAAAGGAGGTGGAGTTTCAATATATATTAAAGACATACATATCTCCAGGCTGGTCAAACAATATGACACACAGGAGACACTCCAGGTGCAGTTAACCATTGACAAGACCCCTATACAAATCACAGCAAGCTACCATCCCCCAAATCTGACTCAAAATGCCCAATCCACCTACCTGGACCTCTTCGAATTTATCAAGATTCTGAACTTGGGTGACTTTAATTACCCAAACATAGATTGGAAGAATTACTCATGCCAGAACACAAATGCCCAGAGATTCCTCGATTTTGTCAATGCAAATGCATTGGAATAGCGAGTCGATAACCCCACAAGAGGTGATAATATGTTGGACTTGGTATTAATCAACATAAGTAACCACTGCAGCATCCTTGCAGTATCATCCTCCATGGTAAGTTCCGACCATAAAGCGGTCACTTTCGAAGTCACCTTCTGCCCCAACCCCCCCTCTAGCTAGGGCCAAACAAAAAAACTTCTCCAAAGCTGATTACAGCCTCCTGAGGGATGGTATAAACAGCTTCCCAGCCCCCTTCCCCTCTCTAGGAACTGGCACCAGTATCCAAAACTACAACAAAATACTATACAAGCATTTATATAGATCATGGGCCTACAGCTTTACACAAAAAAGATGGTATAAGGAAAAACAGTATGTACAATCCACCCCTGCACCCTTTGGTAAACACTTCTGAAAAAGTAGTAAAAGAGGAAATTTATGATTTATGGGCGGAGGAAGAGAAATTCTTCTCTAATCTGAATACACAAGAAAGAAAGTTAATGAAAGAATTGAGAGGTGACAGGACCCTTAGAATTATGGCCCTAGACAAAGGAGGTGGAGTTGTATTCAGTACTGATGACTATATTAACATCATGTAGGATATATTATTTGATGAACAGAATTACCTTCAAGTTTCTAGAAACCAAATAAATATTGCTTATCAGCAGATAGACAGCTACTTGAGGAATATCTTTTGGAACAGAGAATCACTTTAGAAACATACAATTTTTTAGTTAATATCCATCCCCAAGATCCCTGTCTTTTATGGTATACCCAAAATCCATAAACGTAAAGTTTCTCCACCTTTCAGACCCACTGTGGCAGCATGTGGGTCTAAAACACATAATTTGGCAGTGTTTGTAGACAAAACCAGCCAACATGTTTTGGAGGGTATACCACATATTTTAAAAGACACTTGGGACCTCTTGGGGCAATTAAAACAAGAACTTTGGTCTGAGGAGGTTATATTTTTAACCACTGATGTCCAGAATCTATTTACATGCATCCCCAGAGTGGAGGGGGTGGAATTCTTTGAAGGCACTTTGCAAGCATCCTCCAATTTGGACCCTGGACAACTTCAACTTGTTTGTGAAATTATGGCACATGTTTTAGATAACAACTACATATTTTTCAAGGGTGAGTACTATCAACAAACAAGAGGAGTTGCCATGGGAGCAGCAGTTGCACCCTATATCCTAATTTGATTTTGTTGGGGTGGGAAGTACAACATGTCTTCAATAATAGATTCCAGGCGGGTATATCTGCATATTTTAGATTCCTGGATGATATTTTTATCTTGTGGAAGGGGGGACAGGAAGATATACCACATTTTATTGAGTACTTAAATAACAGTACTAATTTTTTAAGGTTCACCTATGAGATCAAGAAATCAGAAATGAGTTACTTGGATCTGAAGATTTCTAAGACCCCTTCTGGTTTTAAATCTAATGTGTATCGTAAGCCCACTTTCTGTAACGGTTATTTATACTATCACAGCCATCATTCTCAAAAACAGAAAAAAAGCATAGTGAAAGGTCAGGCCATTGGAGTGGCCAGAATGACCTCGGAGAGGGAAGATGTTACAGCAGGATTTGATCTATTGAAGACTATGTTTTTTGAAAGAGGATATCCACCCCACATAGTTGAACCTATTATAAAAGATATTTTTGATGAATGGAGGAAGAAATATAAACCTCTATTAAGTTCTGGGGATACCAGGATAGGGCTTAGGAAGGATGAACTTGGCCATGGATTAGGAAACACTGCAGGTGAACTGTTTACTGACTCTCCCCTCAGTACAGAGATTAACAACTTTAATCAGGCATGTATCACTCAACACAGCCCTCTGTCAAACAGAATTAAACAAATTTTACACAAAAATTGGTGAATTTTCCAGATCGGCAGTGAAATATATAGGAAGGTTGGTGAGAAACCTATTTTTTCCACAAAAGTTGGCAATAATATAAAGTTAAAGTTAGAGAAGTGCAAGGCGAGTCAGTCATACACCGAGGAAAATACTAAACCGCGTGGGCGGTGTTCCCAATGTGGATATATTTTTCAGGCTCCATCTGTAACATTAAACAACAGGATAGGCAGTGTTTTACATCTTAGAAAAGGGAACTGTCATACCAATAGAATAGTTTATGTTGCATTATGTAACACTTGTTCAGGGTTTTACATTGGGAAAAAGGAGAGGGCTCTCAAGTGTAGGATTTATGAGCATTTATATGAAATTAAGAATAAGAAGGCGACAAATGCCCTTTACAGACAAAGCGTGGACTGCATGGGATATACAAGTTTTAAGTTTGGTATTGTGGATGTGGTCAACCTGGATGTGAGGGGAGGAGATTGGAAGAATTACTTGTGCAAAAAAGAATTAAATGACCACTTATCCATTTTTTCAGTGTTAAAGGAAAAAGCTAATAAAATTACTTAAAATATAAAGCAGATGTTGCTAGTTGATGCAACATTTTTAACATATACAGTATATAATAATAATAATAATATATATATAGATATATGTATATATATATATATATATATATATATATATACACATATAAACTTTTTTATGTAACACTTTCATGTAACAAAAAAGTTTGATACTTTAGGACTGGTCAACATAAATAACATGCATTTTAATGTATTTTATGTAGTATTTTACAAAAGGGTTTTTAACAGAGGTTTGAATTATTCATGTTTTTTTAAAACAGCATCTGAGCTAATTGATTTATTGATATGTTGATTAATTGTCTATTGGGTAGAGAGTATTTAAATGTTTAGCTGAAAATGGTTTGGTTGTTCTGATGAAATCAAACTTTTGATGAAAGTGCTTAACATTATGAACTTTGCATTTTATATTATTTTTTTATTACATTAAATGAAATATTCCACGGTCCTTTTGGTGCATTTTTCTTGGTTTTTGGTTTCTTATGCACCTACACACCATCTTGCTGTTCCATGGAATCAGGAATACCCGACAGGACTAAATAATCCTCCACAAGGAAGAGTAAACCTGTTTGGTGGGTATCTGCAATAAATAACCTCTATAACAAAAGGAAAAAATTCAAGTAAAAAAACACACCTTCCTTACTAGATGCTTCAGTCCACCAGGAAAACTGCAATTAAATGCAAAACACTTGTAGTCCAAAAAATGGCAGGTAGTTCCAGTGTAAAAAACTCTTCTTTATTCAACCACAGACGTATAAGCGCTTTCACAGATAACTTCTGCTTCTTCAGATACAAGAGCACTAGTGAAATCCTCCAAAGCAAACATCCGAGTCCAAATTGACCACATCTACTAGATACAGTCATAAGGCCTTCTTCACATATGTCCGCACTCTCAAAGGATATACCCAGATCTGTTCAGAACTGGTGACCACCTATAGAAGTACCATAGATATAGCAAACTTGCTGGCTGACAGATTCAGTGAAAACTTCGTCCGTCTGTCCCCCTCATCAGTAAATCAGGACATCCACAGTACCATCCCCCTTCCCCTTGTATCTAGGGAACAGGTCATCACTGCTCTCTCAAAGGCAAAAAATACAGCTTCCATGGGACCTGATAACATCCCAGGCTGCATCCTACATGAACTCAGGCAGGAACTTGCAGCACCATTAGGCACCCTATTCAACCAAAGCCTGAGTACTGGCTTCGTCCCAGCTGAATGGAGAACAGCCACTGTTATCCCTCTGCACAAAGATGGAGCATCCACTGATCCGGGAAATTATAGACCCATCAGCTTAACTAGCTTGATCTGTAAGACCATGGAACGGATTATCATGGACCTCATTAACAAGGACATCGGCAAGTTCTAAACACTCGATCCCATACAGTTTGGCTTCATATGGAGAGGTCATGTCTATTAATTTTGGTCGATTTCTTTGAGACAGTCACCAAAGCCAAGGATGAGTGGAAGACGATGCACACCACCTACCTTGACCTGGCCAAAGCCTTCAACACTATCCTTACTCAGGCATAATAGATAAACTCTCTGAACTAGGCATCAATCCATATATTACTAGGTGGGTAACTAACTGCTCATTGATAGAACCCACCTAGTCAAAATTGGGGAAGCCACCTCAAGCAGTAGATCCATAACAAGCAGTGTACCCCTGGGTTTGGTCTTGGGGCCTCTGTTATTTGAGATATACAAATATATGCAGGTCAAAATCAGTTGGCTATGGCTGACCAAGTTTGCAGATGACTGCAAGTTGGGCACTGTCATCAATTCCCCTAGTGATGTGGACATCTCCAAGAGGGTCTCACCCAAACAAATGACTGGTGCCAGAAACATGGCCTCAAGCTGAATACAAAAAAATGCATCATCATCCCCTTTGGGGAGAGTGACGTCCCCACAAATTATCACATTAACAACTAAGTGCTAAGCATGCAATCAGTAGTAAGGAATTTGGGCACTCACGTTGATAACAACCTGACTTTTGACCAACATGTTGCTTCTGTTGTACAGAAAGCTTCTACATGGCCCACCTCATAAGTAAGGGTATCTCATCCAGGGACAAGGAGGTCATAACATCCCTTTATTCTTCCCTTATGAGGCCCATTATTGAGTACAATGCCCATTTGGCATGTACCTCACAAAGCACATGCAGCAGCTGGAGAAACCACAGAGGTTCCTCACCAGGAGAATCCAGGGCCTCAAATATCTACCATACACAGATAGGCTAAAATCCATATCCCTCTACGCAGTTTCATACAGACCCCTCAGAGGTGACCTCTGTCTGGCATACAAGGCGATCTCGGACCCTGCCTTGATGGGACTGCTGCATATCCACAAGTCAAGCTGCACTCGAGTAACCCACACGCATGCCTTAACCTGGTCTGTGACATCAATAGAACTTGTTGGCGGGACAGACTTGTGCCCCAGAGACTCCCCCATTTGTGGAACAGACTCCCTCTCCATGTCAAGCAGAGTACCTCTTTACCCCTTTTTAAGTGCAACCTGGACAACTGGATGGGAAACAGAAAATACATCCCTGGGATTTCATCCATCTCCCTGCTGGACAGGGGCATTGGCTGCTGACTTGTCTAAACATGGACTAAACCCTTGGCTAGGCTTATAAGGGCCTCAGAACCAATAGCCTAGTAACTTCCTATGATTCCATGACCCTACAATCCTATGAAATGTCACGTGATGATAGTATGGTCCATCTAATTCCCAGAATGATTTATGTTTACTGTGAAGATACTCATGCCCATAATGACTTCATCTTCCTCATCGTCTAGTGCATAAATGTGCTTAGGATCTAACTGTGGCAAAAGAAGAGAGTTGAGTTTCAGACTTCATATCCTTCAGAAAATGCATGCTAACAGACACACTGTTATTCTATCAACTTTCTAAGTTTATAAAATAAATATTTAAAATCTGTCCGTATTTATGGGCCTTGGTCCCCCCATTATTTTAGGCTCTGTCCAGATTTCTTGTGCTATGAGGTTGAGAGAAATGGTTTTGTGTCACTGATAATATTGCACTGAATGAATGTGAGGGCTTTGTTTTCCTAGTTTTGGGCTATATTACAGGAGCAATATAAAAATACACTCTGCAAATAAATCACTACTCACAATTTCCAAATCCCACAGTAGTGCAGGTGACTCCCTATCCTCTTAACAATATTTCCCATCCTTCACACTTCATCACTGAAAACAATTCAAGATATAAGCTTTTAAAAAAAAGTCTCATCTAACTGATAAATGACCCCATTCCTAAATTCCAACAGCTTAAATACTCACTATGGTCCAAGACATTTTCAGCTTAACCCATTTACGAGTCTCTCTAACCACAGTATCACTTCATCTCTACTGACTCTAACCTACTTCTTTCTTACCCAGCTATCATAGTTTAGCTCTGCCTTCCTCCTTTCTACCCCTTTATCTATTACTCACTAATATATATTCTTTCCTAAATTTTCTCTAGGTCTGTCCTCTTTAAGTGGTCCACATTGTAGCTTCACTTAATCACAAGCTACTGCCTCCTACTTCAACTATATGCACCTTTTTAACACTCACCACTCACTGCTACCTTAAACTTTATCCATGTTATCTATTTCATCCCCATCTAACTAATTTAAATTACTAATAACAATCTGACCTACCTACCAATTTATCCATACATCTTGTTCTTTGTCTTACTTGAGTTGCAAATGATTTTTCACACCATACACTAAGTTCACAATTTTCCTCTCTGTATATATATAACTCAAGCAAAATACTTAGTACACTGTCCAATGTATTTTTATCACAAAAAACAAGTATGTCATGTTAGAAAATCTAAATTTAATGTGTAAATAGACCAAGGTCCCTTGTTCCAGGTCTATATTAGAACATCAAAATTTCACAATTTTGAATGTTCTAACATCGACCCCTTTTCAGCAAATGCTGACAACATCGAACATGCGGAACAGCAAATTTTTTCCTAAGGAAAAAAATTTGCTGTTCCGAAACACATACACATAACACAAGCACACCAAACAAACAGCAATCCACACATATACACCTAAAATCTTACAGCTAACCCTACACTAAACTATACAAACCCCACTAACTATCCACTTACCTTAACCCTAACCCTAAGGACCATCATTATTGCACACTCACCTCACCCGCGCCCTAACCCTAACTCACCTAACCCGCCCTAACCCTCATGTCCACACAATTGCACACATACCTAACCCGCACCCTAACCCTAACTCACCTAACCCGCCCTAACCCTCACATCCACACAATCACACACATAACTAACCCACACCCTAACCCTAACTCACCTAACCCGTGCCCAATCGCACACTTACCTGAACCTGACCCGTAACTTTCCACCACAGCGCTGAAAATAGCGAAATGACAGAAATGGACAACCAAATTCTCTCCCTAGGAAAAATTTGGTTTTCTGTCGTTTTTCGCTGAATAGGGGTCGATATTAGAACATTCGAAATTGTGAGATTTCGATGTTCTAATATAGACCCCCCTTGTTCCTAATACTGTACATTCTTTACTATAATTGTTTATCTGTGTATTTATGATATGTACTTGCAAATCCTGTACAAATGTTAAACTAATGTTAGACTTTGTTATAATAATGTTGCTTATCTGATATTGAGCTTTTTTCCGCAGGCCACAGCTGAAAAAGTTTTTTTTTTTTGCAAAACCCAGTAAGGCTATCGCAGTAACAAAAAAGAAATAAATAGATATTTAAGCACAGTTTAGTCTAGAAGTGGAGGTACTAGAATTAAAGTTTGTGACATTAGTGTAGAACAAAAATACAGTACAACAATATTAGCCATTCTCTATCCTTAATCCCCTTGCAAGGACATCTGTAAGTTGTTTATGGCCAACTATTTAACTTAGTACAATCCAACCAACGAGTAAGTGATTTACAACATGACCGTCAAAGTGGTTACGCTGGAGATTATTGTGCTTGACCCTTTCCATTTTCCTTAGGACTAGGCTAAATTAGGGCCTGATAGGGGATGCACTTTTGTAATTCCTGTCTAAAACATTTGGCACCATTAGTTATGGACACATTTAGAAAAAGGTGGTTACTGTCATTGTTCTTGTCTGAAATGGCTCCTTAATTGTTTGCATGATAAGAAAAAAGTAAAGAATGACACAGAGCCCTAAGTCCAAGATGGGCAGGCTGTTCTCCAGTGCTCCACTCCAACCTTGGTCTGCTTTCTCTCTCTCTCTCTCTATTTTTGTTAATCTAATGTGACATACTGTAGTTGGAAAGGGCCCTATGGCTGATCCTGTATGCAAATGTGTCTGCTACTGTCTAGTTTGTGGAATAAATTATGTTTTCTAAACTGCTAGAAAAGATTCAGTCTGGTTTCTCAAAGCTGGGTAAGTGACAATATTATCAGGTCTTGCTTTTAATATCTCCAAGACTAAGTCTATGTTTTTTAAAGCAACAAGTGAAGAACTGCAGACTTCTTTCCTTTTATATTGCAGGTCAGATAGAGGGCCCAGATGAGATGATAAAATCCTAAAATACCTTGGTATCAACATAAATAACTCTCTTTGCAAGTGGCTCACGTCTGGTAGCTCAGTTGAGAGGATTAAGGGTATAAATTGGTAATAAGCTTCATCCTGTAGTTTTGGACTTCAGTCTCTTAGCCAGTATTTACCTTTGCTACATCTCCAGACACTGTTCCTAGGTTACCTCTGAAAAGAGCCACCTGTGGTTAGTTGGCTTACCTGGCTAACAAACAAATAAAATAAAAGTAAATGAAAGTGAACATTGTATTGGAAAAAATAAGCCGATTTACCAATTCAATTTAGTGGCAGAGAACTTACTATCAACACTCAGATTTTACCTACTGTTTCCTACTGTTACATCTTCAATAGGTGGTTAATATTTTATTTTACTGATAAATTTAAGCAACTGTTAGACTCAGAACAGCACTAGAAAATGAAATATCACTGCTTGGTCTTAAGTTCCATTAGACAGGCTGAATTTGCAATGCTCTTTTCTTTGTAAGATTTTTACATTTTATCATACCAGCCTTTGACTGATTTTTTGCAGCTGTGCAAAATGGCATGCACAGTTTGTTTAATTCCTCCATGAATTAAAAAAACTGCACTGACTTACACTAATAAAGCCCCAGCAATGACCCAGGTGAACTCTGAGTTCACTAAGTGCTTTGGGCATCTGCTGGAGCTAACAGGGGAAAAGAAGAATGAGAAAGCTGCACCTGCTTGCTTTACCTCAGAAATAGGGATGGGTATGTCCTGGCAAAAGAAAGACCCTTCTCATGTGGTCCCAATAGAGACTGGAGCTACAAATGTTGGCTGGGCTAGAATGGCGAGCCAAGGGGCCAGGATGGGGATGCACCTAGATTATGCCTAACTGCTCACAGTGGCACTTCCACTCAAGCTAACCCCCTGCCGGCAACAGTGGTAGATCTCCTGCCCAATCTGCCTTCTTGACACTCACAGGCCAGTTTTGTGGGACACTTATAAATCTCATCCTGGTGTAGTTAATCTGGGATAACCCAATATGCATGCACAGTATTGAGAACAGATGGGAATTTATGGGAGCTGCATTGCCACAGCAACATACAGCGCCATCTCATACAGAAAACGACAATTGTAATTAAACTGTACATACATGTATATATAATGTTCTCCTAAATCAAGTGATAGAAGAATCAATGAATTTGGGGGGACTTATTATACTGCCCCTGTTTGGAAGTTTGAAAAAAAAAATAAGAAGAACATGGTACTCTGATAAACAACTCGGTAATAACTATCCTTGAATCACCTATGTCAGGTTTGAATTTTTGTTATTTAATAACCCTACCAAGGCAATACATGAATCTTACTTTTCATTCATACTAGCAGAAGAAGCTGGCATGTTCTAAGGATGACTCTAAACTTTACACTCCTTTACATTTAATTACCTGTTTTATTAACTCTTCTGTCTAAATTTCCCAGCCTATATCCATCCCTCCCTACTACTATTGTCTTACTACCACTGTGCATCTTCTAGTGCCTCCCTACCACTGTGCGTTCTCTACTGCCTTATTACCACTATCCATTTTCTCTCTACTGTTTTACTACCACTGTACATTTCCTATCGCCTTACTACCACTGTGCATTTTCTACCGCCTTACTACCACTGTGCATTTTCTACCGCCTTACTACCACTGTGCATTTTCTACTGCCTTACTACCACTGTGCATTTTCTATTACCTTACTATCACTGTGCATTTTCTACTGCCTTCCTGCCACTGTGCATTTTCTCTCTACTGCCTTATTACCACTATCCATTTTCTCTCTACTGCCTTACTACCACTGTGCATTTTCTACTGCCTTACTACCACTGTGCATTTTCTATTACCTTACTATCACTGTGCATTTTCTACTGCCTTCCTGCCACTGTGCATTTTCTCTCTACTGCCTTACTACCACTGTGCATTTTCTACCGCCTTACTACCACTGTGTATTTTCTATTACCTTACTATCACTGTGCATTTTCTACTGCCTTCCTGCCACTGTGCATTTTCTCTACTGCCTTACTACCACTGTGCATTTTCTACCGCCTTACTACCACTGTGCATTTTCTACTGCCTTACTACCACTGTGCATTTTCTATTACCTTACTATCACTGTGCATTTTCTACTGCCTTCCTGCCACTGTGCATTTTCTCTCTACTGCCTTACTATCACTGTGCATTTTCTACGGCCTTCCTGCCACTGTGCATTTTCTCTCTACTGCCTTACTACTGCTGTGCATTTTTACTGCCTTACTACCACTGTGCATTTTCTACCGCCTTATTACCACTGTGCATTTTCTCTCTACAGCCTTATTACTGCTGTACATTTTCTACTGCCTTACTACCACTGTGTATTTATGCTGCCTTGCTACCACTGTGCATTTTCTATTGCCTTACTACTCCTGTTCATTTTTATCACTGTACATTTTCTACTGCCTTACTACCACTGTGCATTTTCTGCTGCCTTGCTACTACTGTGCATTTTCTGCTGCCTTGCTACTACTGTACATTTTGTCTCTACTGCCTTGCTACCACTGTGCATTTTCTGCTGCCTTGCTACTATTGTACATTTTCTACTGCCTTACTACCACTGTGTATTTTCTACTGCCTTACTACCACTGTACATTTTTCTGATGCCTAACTACCACTGTGCATTTTCTCTCTACTGCCTTACTACCACTGTGCATTTTCTACTGCCTTGCTACTACTGTGCATTTTCTCTCTACTGCCTTACTACCATTGTGCATTTTCTATTGCCTTACTACTCCTGTTCATTTTTACCACTGTACATTTTCTACTGCCTTACTACCACTGTGCATTTTCTGCTGCCTTGCTACTACTGTACATTTTCTCTCTACTACCTTACTACCACTGTGCATTTTCTACTGCCTTACTACCACTGTGCATTTTTTCATTACTGCCTTACTACCACTATACATTTTCTACTGCCTTACTACCACTGTGCATTTTCTGCTGTCTTGCTACTACTGTACATTTTCTACCGCTGTACTACCACTTTGCATTTTCTGCTGCCTTGCTGCTACTGTACATTTTCTCTCTACTGCCTTACTACCACTGTACATTTTCTACTGCCTTACTACCACTGTGCATTTTCTGCTGCCTTGCTACTACTGTGCATTTTCTGCTGCCTTGCTACTACTGTGCATTTTCTCTCTACTTCCTTACTGCCACTGTGCACTTTCTACTGCCTTGCTACTACTGTGCATTTTCTGCTGCCTTGCTACTACTGTACATTTTCTCTCTACTGCCTTACTACCACTGTACATTTTCTACTGCCTTACTACCACTGTGCATTTTCTGCTGCCTTGCTACTACTGTATATTTTCTACTGCCTTACTACCACTGTGCATTTTCTGCTGCCTTGCTACTACTGTACATTTTCTACTGCCTTACTACCACTGTGCATTTTCTGCTGCCTTGCTACTACTGTACATTTTCTACTGCCTTACTACCACTGTGCATTTTCTACTGCCTTGCTACCACTGTGCATTTTCTGCTGCCTTGCTACTACTGTACATTTTCTCTCTACTGCCTTACTACCACTGTGCATTTTCTGCTGCCTTGCTACTACTGTGAATTTTTTCATTACTGCCTTACTACCACTGTGCATTGTCTGCTGCCTTGCTACTACAATGCATTTTCTCTCTACTGCCTTACTGCCACTGTACATTTTCTACTGCCTTACTACCACTGTGCATTCTCTGCTGCCTTGCTACTACTATGCATTTTCTCTCTACTGCCTTACTACCACTGTACATTTTCTACTGCCTTACTACCACTGTGCATTCTCTGCTGCCTTGCTACTACTATGCATTTTCTCTCTACTGCCTTACTACCACTGTACATTTTCTACTGCCTTACTACCACTGTGCATTTTCTGCTGCCTTGCTACTACTGTACATTTTCTCTCTACTGCCTTACTACCACTGTGCATTTTCTACTGCCTTACTACCACTGTGCATTTTCTATTACCTTACTATCACTGTGCATTTTCTACTGCCTTCCTGCCACTGTGCATTTTCTCTCTACTGCCTTACTACCACTGTGCATTTTCTACCGCCTTACTACCACTGTGCATTTTCTACTGCCTTACTACCACTGTGCATTTTCTATTACCTTACTATCACTGTGCATTTTCTACTGCCTTCCTGCCACTGTGCATTTTCTCTCTACTGCCTTACTATCACTGTGCATTTTCTACGGCCTTCCTGCCACTGTGCATTTTCTCTCTACTGCCTTACTACTGCTGTGCATTTTTACTGCCTTACTACCACTGTGCATTTTCTACCGCCTTATTACCACTGTGCATTTTCTCTCTACAGCCTTATTACTGCTGTACATTTTCTACTGCCTAACTACCACTGTGCATTTATGCTGCCTTGCTACCACTGTGCATTTTCTATTGCCTTACTACTCCTGTTCATTTTTATCACTGTACATTTTCTACTGCCTTACTACCACTGTGCATTTTCTGCTGCCTTGCTACTACTGTGCATTTTCTGCTGCCTTGCTACTACTGTACATTTTGTCTCTACTGCCTTGCTACCACTGTGCATTTTCTGCTGCCTTGCTACTATTGTACATTTTCTACTGCCTTACTACCACTGTACATTTTTCTGCTGCCTTACTACCACTGTGCATTTTCTCTCTACTGCCTAACTGCCACTGTGCATTTTCTACTGCCTTGCTACTACTGTGCATTTTCTCTCTACTGCCTTACTACCACAGTGCATTTTCTATTGCCTTACTACTCCTGTTCATTTTTACCACTGTACATTTTCTACTGCCTTACTACCACTGTGCATTTTCTGCTGCCTTGCTACTACTGTACATTTTATCTCTACTGCCTTACTACCACTGTGCATTTTCTACTGCCTTACTACCACTGTGCATTTTTTCATTACTGCCTTACTACCACTATACATTTTCTACTGTCTTACTACCAATGTGCATTTTCTGCTGTCTTGCTACTACTGTACATTTTCTACCGCTGTACTACCACTTTGCATTTTCTGCTGCCTTGCTGCTACTGTACATTTTCTTTCTACTGCCTTACTACCACTGTACATTTTCTACTGCCTTACTACCACTGTGCATTTTCTGCTGCCTTGCTACTACTGTGCATTTTCTCTCTACTTCCTTACTGCCACTGTGCACTTTCTACTGCCTTGCTACTACTGTGCATTTTCTGCTGCCTTGCTACTACTGTACATTTTCTCTCTACTGCCTTACTACCACTGTACATTTTCTACTGCCTTACTACCACTGTGCATTTTCTGCTGCCTTGCTACTACTGTACATTTTCTACTGCCTTACTACCACTGTGCATTTTCTGCTGCCTTGCTACTACTGTCCATTTTCTACTGCCTTACTACCACTGTGCATTTTCTGCTGCCTTGCTACTACTGTACATTTTCTACTGCCTTACTACCACTGTGCATTTTCTGCTGCCTTGCTACTACTGTACATTTTCTACTGCCTTACTACCACTGTGCATTTTCTACTGCCTTGCTACCACTGTGCATTTTCTGCTGCCTTGCTACTACTGTACATTTTCTCTCTACTGCCTTACTACCACTGTGCATTTTCTGCTGCCTTGCTACTACTGTGAATTTTTTCATTACTGCCTTACTACCACTGTGCATTGTCTGCTGCCTTGCTACTACAATGCATTTTCTCTCTACTGCCTTACTGCCACTGTACATTTTCTACTGCCTTACTACCACTGTGCATTCTCTGCTGCCTTGCTACTACTATGCATTTTCTCTCTCTCTACTGCCTTACGATCACTGTGCATTCTCTGCTGCCTTGCTACTACTATGCATTTTCTCTCTACTGCCTTACTACCACTGTACATTTTCTACTGCCTTACTACCACTGTGCATTTTCTGCTGCCTTGCTACTACTGTACATTTTCTCTCTACTGCCTTACTACCACTGTACATTTTCTACCGCCTTACTACCACTGTGCATTTTCTACTGCCTTACTACCACTGTACATTTTCTGCTGCCTTGCTACCACTGTGCATTTTCTCTCTACTGCCTTACTACCACTGTGCATTTTCTCCTGCCTTACTACCACTGTGCATTTTCTACTGCCTTGCTACAACTGTGCATTTTCTCTCTACTGCCTTACTACCACTGTACATTTTCTACCGCCTTACTACCACTGTGCATTTTCTACTGCCTTACTACCACTGTGCATTTTCTACCGCCTTACTACCACTGTGCATTTTCTACTGCCTTACTACCACTGTGCATTTTCTCTCTACTGCCTTACTACCACTGTGCATTTTCTACTGCCTTGCTGCTACTGTGCTTTTTCTACTGCCTTATTACCACTGTATAATTTTTACTGCCTTACTACCACTGTGCATTTTCTATTGCCTTGCTACTACTGTGCATTTTCTCTCTACTGCCTTACTACCACTGTATAATTTTTACTGCCTTACTACCACTGTACATTTTCTACCGCCTTACTACCACTGTGCATTTTCTACCGCCTTACTACCACTGTGCATTTTCTACTGCCTTACTACCACTGTGCATTTTCTACCGCCTTACTACCACTGTGCATTTTCTACTGCCTTACTACCACTGTGCTTTTTCTACTGCCTTAACTACCACTGTATAATTTTTACTGCCTTACTACCACTGTACATTTGCTGCTGCCTTGTTACAACTGTGCATTTTCTCTCTACTGCCTTACTACCACTGTATAATTTTACTGCCTTACTACCACTGTACATTTTCTACTGCCTTACTACCACTGTGCATTTTCTACCGCCTTACTACCACTGTGCATTTTCTACTGCCTTACTACCACTGTGCTTTTTCTACTGCCTTACTACCACTGTATAATTTTTACTGCCTTACTACCACTGTGCATTTTCTATTGCCTTGCTACTACTGTGCATTTTCTCTCTACTGCCTTACTACCACTGTATAATTTTTACTGCCTTACTACCACTGTACATTTTCTACCGCCTTACTACCACTGTGCATTTTCTACCGCCTTACTACCACTG
This sequence comes from Protopterus annectens, assembly GCF_019279795.1. Taxonomy (NCBI): domain Eukaryota; kingdom Metazoa; phylum Chordata; order Ceratodontiformes; family Protopteridae; genus Protopterus; species Protopterus annectens. The sequence goes on from NC_056729.1 coordinate 1,199,814,677, forward strand.
TGCATTTTCTACTGCCTTACTACCACTGTGCATTTTCTACTGCCTTACTACCACTGTGCTTTTTCTACTGCCTTAACTACCACTGTATAATTTTTACTGCCTTACTACTACTGTACATTTTCTGCTGCCTTGCTACAACTGTGCATTTTCTCTCTACTGCCTTACTACCACTGTGCATTTTCTACTGCTTTACTACTCTCAAACTCACCTTTCTAAAATATTAGTTTTCCTGTTCAGTTCTTTTCCTTATGATTGTACTTACATGAAGTAAAATTTAATTGTCCTACGTTATGGTCTGTTACTATCTATGTATTTATTTATTTTGAATTCATTGACCAGGGTAGAGTACTGATTCCATTTGACCCATTTAAGTCTCACCCCGGGATATCTAGATATCTACAATTGCACATACAGGAAGTATCCTGGTTATCAACAGCCATTTATTTCATTCTAAGATTTACTTCTTTACCTATAACCATTTTCTAAAAAGTGTGTATGTAAATTTCATGTGCCAGCTCTACAGTAACAGCAGTTTACACTGTGATCTACATTTGTCATGGTTTTTTCTGCATCTCATTTCTTCTTACAGTTTTATTTCTGGTGCTGCAGTACTAACAGCACCAGACTGTTTTAACGCTGCCTTCTGAATGACCTGATCTAACCTTTGTAATGTGTAACCAGTGCATATATTTATGTCACTAATGCTGCACTATATCTAATCTATGTCACTGATGTTCTTGGAACTGTACTCCCTGAGCCTTTGCTGAAAATGGGAGTGTGTGTGTGTGTGTGTGTGTGTGTGTGTGTGTGTGTGTGTGTGTGTGTGTGTGTGAGTGCGAACTTGTGTGCATGCACACATAAAAGGACATACATTTTCAATGATACTCATTATTTTTCCTGCTAGGTTTCTGCAAAAAAAAAAAAACACATACAATGACATGTTCTTAATTTGAAAATTTAAAATTTATACTTGTATATAAAGCTCCAATAATGCATTTACTGATATTTTGTATTATGTTTAGTACTTATGCAAAGAAAGTTACAGCTAAATTTAATATGCATCCCAGATTCTCCAACGGTCAGTTAACTTTCTGCTACATCATCACAGTTAGTTATTCAAAGATCAGCTGCCCTTATCAGTCCATTAGTATGCGTGTGTTTTTTCAGCGACGTCTTCTTGTTAGACTTTCTCCAGTTGCTTGTATCCATCTCAGTCCTTTCTCCAGTTGCTTGTATCCGTCTCAGTCGTACTGATGAGGGTGATCTAATGCAGTTGGACATTCTGCGTGACAGGTCAGAGTTTGTTATGTGTGTAAGTTATTCGATTGCCTTGCATACTTTGCTTCGTGCTCACAACTATGAAAGAATTTTATGACACCACTTCATTTAAAATATGTGACTATATTAAAGAAAGTTCTGCCCCTGCATTGTTTACATTCCTGCAGCTAGAACTTAAAATTATTGCACCCTTTTCCTGAACTTATGTTTCAATAGACCTACAACAAAACCCTAAGTAAAGCAAACTAAAATATTAAAGACTGAATGAGGAATGAATGAACAAAAGGATTAGCGAATTTCTGTCAGCATACTTATATTTCTCAATAAAGCCTTTAATATTATCAGTGTACAACATCCAAGGACTTGCTTTTGTTTTCTAGGAAAAATCAGTCGCATGGAAAGTAATATTAATAAAAATAAAGAAACAATATGTTATGATCAGTTTTTGCAGGGTAGTTTTAAAGCTTACATTAGTCATAATCAAGTACAAAGCTTTTTGCTGCCCATGCTATTTCACTTCCTCCAGTTCTCAGTTTCCACTTTATCCAAACCGCTTGCTTTGCCTCTCCTTTCTTGCACTTGCAATCCACAAAATCCACTTTTTACTTTGTTTCTCACTCTGTACAATAGATGAGTTAGTGAGAGTATGTTTGCAGCTTTCACCAACAAAAAAATTTATTCTGTCCCTTTTAAGGCTATCTCCACCTTGCAGGGACCATTTCTGATTTATGCTAACTTTGTTTTACTTCTGTCAGAAACTAAACCTCCATATCACGGGTGATAGTATCTACACAGGAATCCTGTATACTGCCCCAGAGACTTTTCACATACATCCAATCTCAGCCCTTACAGACAAATTTTATATGTAACACTACACTTAGAATTCATAGTCAACATGATTTAAAATCAGAAACTATTGCCTCATCTTATTCCCTCCTTAGTGCATCTCCATATGAGGGGTGCTCACTTTATATGGTCTGATATCCAATTGCATAGAGTGGTACGCACCTAATATGGGCTATCTCGACACATGGGAGGCACATAATGATTTTAGCCACGGCAACATTTGACACTGGATGTTTTACCCATTCATATCTACTTCAGAACATTCCCCCAGTGGCTCAAAGCATATGTCTCAGATCTGCTAAACTGAAGACCTACCTCCTCCCAACACACGCAAATAAATGCAGGGCTGTTTTGTTCCAAATAGAGTTGTGATTTAACTGCAAGTGCATACTGTGTCACTAAGGGTATTAAATATGTCACAAAAATGTAAAAACAGAATTGATGCTGCACTGTAAAAAGGAAACCCAATAAAATGTTTTCTGTGTTTTTTGAACAAAGCAGAAGCTGACTCTAAACAAGCATAATGCCATGTAGCTAAACTAAAACAGCTCTTTATTTAGTAAACATTTTTGAACTTAACATTTTTCATCAGACTCAGAAGAATCAGATACATATAACAAAAGCCTTGTAAAGCATTCAATCAAACTTTAAAGGACAACAATATGATTCTATTATTAAATGCTCGACTTCTCTGTCTTTTTTCTCCCTATTTACTGTCCCTGGTATGAACAAACAAAATTACAGCATTTAAAATATTTTAAATTGACTGTTTCTCTCCACTAGAACAGTACCTTACTGTACTGCGGTGTTTTCACTTTCAAAAAACTTTTGTCTGACCCTTGCTGCAGTCTCCAATTCAGTGATGTTATCAAGGCTACTGAATACAGGTAGTTTTCTGGCCATTTCCCTCCCCAAACTGACATCACGACTATTGTTCTAAAAACCCAACCATGCTGTGATGTCACAGCTCCCTGGTCCTTCCCCTACCCATACAGAAAGTAAAGGCTAGAACAAGGAAACAATACATGAGTCAAGTCTCCTGCTGTGAGCTGTCAATCACAGCAGGTAACACATCAAATTACCCTTAGCACTTTGACAGCTAGGGAAGTTAGGTGTGAAGGGGGATGGGAGATGAGTCAAACTAGTACAATTCAGGCTTCGCAAAAGACTCCAGTTTAGCCATTCTAAAAAGAAGCAGCAGTAAAAAGCACTTTGGAAGTCTGTTCTGTGGCATTTGCACTGTTTGTGTTTTAAGTAGTTACTGCACGGCATGAACTGTTACTTAAAATTAACTGACTGAAAGACAGCAGTGTACGCATGTAAAATCAATGTAGTGACAAGAACTTTAGGAAGAAAGAAGCCTGTGTAATGCGTTTTTTACAGGCAAGCACTGCATTGTGGGATACCTAGAGGCAGACTAAACAATTAGAATTACTTCAAGATGCCAGACCCCATGTGGTCAGATTAAGAAATTAAGTATAAAAATATTTAAAAACCTGTAAATAGTCCCAGAGTGGTGTTAAATGTAGGAAACTCCAAACCATGATGAAATAAACATGTTTTTTTGAGTCTGTGGTTGCAGTTCTCCTTTAAATTGTGTTTTATGTTCTATCTAGATTTAAAACAAATGTCATTCAAACCTAAGCCTCTACATGCATCAAGACACAATTGTCACTGGCTTTCTGTGCGTAATTTGTTGTAACTCATGGAAGTGATTTATCTCATATAACTGAGTTAATAGACTTAGTGAGGGAAGAAACTATACCCTCAATGTTAGGAACCATTTCAATGAATGATGAAACAAATTTTCCTTTATTAAAGTGTTTGAAAAAGGCAGAAGGATAGAGGTTACCCCTTTAAAGTAGATTCAAAAGAAAAGAAAAAAAAGATTTGTTAGCCATGGGATTAGTCATGTGATTTCAGAGGGAATCTGTAAAAGCTGTGCTATGTGTATTTTAATCTTGTGAGTCTGATGAAGAATGTTAAAATGTTTATTAAATAAAGTGCTATTTTAGTCTAGTGGTGTGGCATTATTCTTGTTTATGTTGCATGAAGGAAAGACTGATTGAGTGAGCAGAAAAAATGACAAAATGCTGATGGTACTCCATTGAGTAAATGATGAAACTAAAGTTCTGCAAGTATGACTGGGGAGGGGGGGCTAGCAAGAAGAAAAAAATCAAATTAATAAGGAAAGAAGAGTATTAGGTAAAGGAAAGTCCCAGAGCTCCATACTAATGAAACGACAAATAATAACAGCAGTTAAGGCTGGACATAGACAATGTAAAATTGAAAACAGATTATTTAAAAACAAATCACAGGCAGAAAACATGAGACTTGGTGTGCCTGAATCTGTATGGGAAAAGAAATAAAAAAATAGCTTAATGAATAAATAAATGCATTACACTTTCTAGTCGACCTTGATAAAAGCATTTAAATTATACAATCACTGGAGATTAAAGCCATGAAAGCCAGTACTAGTTGCTCCCAATAATGCCAAAAAATGAATACCTCAACAACTTACAAAAAATACCAATCAAAAGGAATGCAATCATAATTTAACTACCTTTCAACTCAATAGGATAATTATATGCCCAATAATGAATATTCACAATGTCTCCTTGATTTCTTTATAACAGATGTCTGAAACAACTGATGAAAACTCCAACTAGGGGGAAGGTTTTTGAGTATTATTTTGACAGCCATACCACTGTCTGTTTAACCTGTATAACTGCTACTTCTTGTGTCAAATCACACCACAATATTCTGGTATTTCCCATTAAAAGAAAAGATAATCTCAACACAGATTACCCCAGTACTAATTAGGATAATCCATTAAAATCCTTCAATATGTCTGACACGGGCAATTGCAAAAAAGTTCATAATTTCCCTGACTGCTGTATCATAAAATATGTCCTATTTAAACAAAAACACAGTACGACATTTAATAACAAAACTCTGTGGTGCAACTACAGGATAAGTACCCTAAACAAGAAGAAAAATCCCTGGGTAACCTACAAAAGACCATCATCATCAATCCCCTTTTTCCCATTTTCTACATGTGGTCAGGGTATCATCTCAACAATCTCCCCCTCTCTCAATTCAGTGCCAGTCTCCTTTCTTCTTCATAGTCATGCCTAACTGCCTTCTCTCAAACAATCCATCCATCTCTTTGCTGGATGCCCTCGTTTTCTCTTGCCTTCTTTCTGTCTGTCCCAAATCTTCATTACCAGATTGTTTTCTGCTTTCCCGCATATGTGCCTGAACCACCATAATCTGTTCTATTTGACCTTCTCTACAACTTAAGCTACTTGAGATTTTGCTCTGTTGTCCTTATTTCTTTGTCTGCTCCACAGTGTGTACCTTCCACCAGTCTCAGGCACTTCATCTCCATCTCCTCTAGCTTCCTCGGCTGTTCTGCCTTCACTGCCCAGGTTTCTGTGCCATACAGTTGTACTGGTCACAACAATGTTTTGTATACCTTATTTTTAACTTTTTTGTCATTCTTCTGTCACACGCTACCCCTGATACTCAATGCTAGATGGCTGCAGCCCCTCTGATTCTAGCTTTGACTTCCTCGTTTAGACTTCGCTTCTCCTCAACCACTCCTCCCAGATAACCTGAAACTGTTAACCTGTTCCACTATCTTCCCTTCTATCTCAATGCTCATCTTCTTCTGATATCCCCCATTTGCTGCCATGGCAACTGTTTTTTTTTGTACTCAGTTTCATTCAATGTGCCTTCAATTTTGCATTTCATTCCTCTATCATTTACTAAAGTTCTTGTTCAGGATCTTCTTGTAATGCCACATTGCTTGCATATAACAGCTTTGTTGATCTGCTCCTCCAACCTGTTTGTTAATGTAGTCCATCACCAGTATGAACAACAGTGGGCTCAGTACTGAACCCTGATCCAGACCCACTGTCACTGGAACCCATCTGCTACTATGAATACTGCTCATACTTATGTCACTGGGTCCTCGTACATAGCCTGTACTAATGCTACCAATGTTTCCAGGACTTTGAACCATCACAGGACTGTCCAACTCAGCTTTCTTGGCATCTTGTCATACACTTTTTTCAAGTCTAGGAATGCCCAGTTGGAATCTTTCCTCATCTATAGCTTCTTCTCAGCTACCTGTCTCACTACAAACATTGAGTTGGTTGTGCTGCATTCTGATTTGAATCCGAACTGCTTATATCCTATCTTACTTTTTACTCTATGTATTCACTTCTCAGTCACCCTCTCCAGAACTTTCATGCAGTGTGACAGGAGTTTGATTCCTCTATACTACTAAGAGTTGTTAATGCACCCCTTGTTCCTGAACACTGGATCTAGTATTATTATTCTCCAGTCATCTGGGATATGCCTCTCTCCCTGTATTGCTATTTGCACCCTCAGGAGCCATTTCTTCCCTAACTCACCCAAAAACTTGATCATACTTGCCATGACCTCATTAAGCCTGCTACTTTCCGACTTAATTTTTCCTTGGTGCTGTTCTTATGTCTTCTAAGGTGGGCTCCGCTTCTTCTTTCACCACAGGCTGTGTCTGGGGCAGCACAGCTTCTGTGAGTTCTATTCAATCAGAAGCTGCTGGAAGTACTCCTTCCATCTGTCTTTGATGCCCTTTAGACTGGTTGGTGAGCAGGTTGTTGCTAGCATCCTCTATGAAGGATGTCTGATGACTATCTACTTTATCTTTCTGTCTTTGCCTTGATACATGACATAGTTTCTTTGGGCCATCTGCTGAGTCACTTTCCAGAAGCTGGTAGAGTTTCTCTGATGCCTTGTTCTTTGTTATTATAAATGCACTCTTTGCCTCTTTGTTAGCCCGCCAATATCCCTTTCTAGCCTGGTCTATCTTTTCTATCTCCCATGTTTTCCTGCACTCCATTTTTCCTTTGATGACTTCCTGGTCTTCTGCATTCCACCATTAGCTTTCCTTATCTACCTTATTCCATATGTGGGATGTTTGCATATCTGGTCTATAGTCCACTCAAATGTTTTTTGAGGTGCTGCCATCTTCTTCATCTCTACCTATTTCCTCCTCCTTCTTCTCCTGTTCCACATCCTCCTAATGTGCTACAGCCCTGAATAATTCCTTGAACTTTTGTGCTTTCTCTCCAATCAACTACGGAGTCTTCAGCTTGGTCTCTGTTGATCTTAGAGCTTTCTTTGACCAACACATACAAATGGCTGTGGCAACCAGTGGTTTATGCTGTGGGCCAACTGTTTCAATGGGGATGACTTTGCAATTCCTGATTCTACCCCAAGTCCCTTTCCTTACTAGGAGGAAGTATACCTGAGTTGCATTATGGTCACTCTTGTATGTGAGCTTGTGACTGTCTCTCTTGCTGAACCATGTGATGGCCAGCATCAAGCCATTTGCACAGAAAAGTATATAATGGTCTCTCCTTTTTACTGGTTGCCCAACTCATGTAGACTCAGACTGTACTCATATCCTGTTCTACCTGTCTGTCTGTCTGTCCTGGTATGTGCATTCAGGATCCCCATTATCAACACCAACTTGCCGCCCTGCTTTATCTATCAGATCCTGCAATTGCTGCCTGAATGCACTCTTTTCCTCACTATCACAACCCTGCTGTGGGCATAGGCTGAGATTATGAATACTGCCCTGTCATTACACTGGAGCCTGTCATAAGTCTATCATTAATTCTGATGACATCCCTCACTGTCTTCTGAAGCCTCTCCCTCACCTCATTTCCCACACCATTTCTAGAATGTCCTCCCTGAGTAGTAGACTTTAGATCCTGAGCCAAGCGGCTTAGCTGCACTGTTCTTCTATCTTATTTCTAGGATACAAAGGATGTACAGCTTCTTCTTTACTATCATGTTATTCACCTCCAAGCTGCATCTTGTCAGTAATCCTATACTAAGTGCAGCAATCCTTAGTTAATATTTGGCAGTGTTTGGTTTTACATCTAGTTTTCACTCAATAGAGCTATCCCCAGTAACCCTTGCTGGGCAATTGGACACCAGATGGCCAGTAGCTAACTGACCCACAGCTGCTGAGTTTTATGGCAGTTACACACTGGGCAATAGGGGCACATATACCCCTCCTGTCTTTAACATCAGTCCCTGGTGTAAATCAGAGTAGGCTGGGTCCTCAACCTACTTATTACTGGCAAATTCCATTTTTGGTGACATTAGTCAATGCTTTACAGCACCGAGTGACTAGTCCTGACATATTGCACAGTCTGCAATTCAGGTTCTCCTATCTAGAGGGTACTGTGCATCACAGCTGATGCCCAAAGCAGTTGGTTTATACAACTTTTATCCTGACAGGCAATATCTAGTGTCTGTGCTGCTGCTGACAACTCCATTTTTGGGTGAGTTTGAGGTGGAAAGACCCAATATGTTCTTGGGAGATGGGATGAACCCCACAGAGACACAGTTAGAGCATTCAAACTCCACACAGGCAGGAGTTCAGGACTGAACCTAGTACCTTCTGCAATGGCGGCAAAGAGATTAACTATGCATGCTAGCTGTCCTCATAGCATTGTCGCCTCACAGTAAAACGTTGTCCTGTTCGATTCTCAGCTAGTGCGTCTTCTGTGTGGAGACATGCGTGAATGGGCGTACCTTCATTGAAGGTTGTGCATCAGGGCTGGCAACTCGGCATGTAAAAATCTACTGCCAATCATTAGCAGACCAGAGTTCCACTGTGGCGACCCCTAACCTGGAAAAGCCGAAAGACACAACATTTGGAAATGTATTGCATGAACCAACTTGAGACCTAGTACTGCAACTTATTAATAACACCCAATCATGTGCAAACAAATGAAAGTTATGCACTCAGCACAATGCTATATCTGTAAAAGTGGGTCAGCCTTTGGTAAATTATAGAACTACATGCATTAGGACTGCTTGGCAATCCAAATTTTCTCAGGCTGCTAAGTACCTTCCTACCTACAACATAATGCACTATGTTGCATTCAGTCTCCAGATTTGAGGGTAGCTGTGTTAAAGAAAAAAATGTTAAACTATGTAAGTAAAAAGATATTAACTCATCACAACAAACCAAACTATTGCTTGTATTATATTCATAAAATTTATATCTAATAAAAATAGTTGTTTGTAAAAGAAATAAACTCCTCACTATGTAAAAGAAAAGTATTGTCATGCTCTAATAATGACAGGAACAGGTATTTTGCTGTACAGATGAAGTATGTGAGCACCACCCTGGGTAAACAGGTTATCTTTTACATTGTCTCATATCAGTTGCTTATCGGCTAACTGCTCTCAGTGAACACTTATATGTATATCTGAGTTCGACCAAGCTGGAGTCACGTGTCTAAATGCCAGAGGTTCATGACCACATATGTTAGTAACTGAATCATTCATCTTGCTTTACTTGAACTCCTGAGTTGTTTTAAACAAAGGGCCTACATTTTTTACCAAATGTCCCTGGCAGCAGCATCTGCATAACATGTCTGTCGCTGCAGAGTGACGTGAAGTAAAAACGGGGGAATCCTTCCATGTAGCAAATCTGCTGCACTCATCTTTGTACAAAGTGAAGGTTCTGTGATTCTTAACCCAATACAAAGTGTCAAAAAATCTTACAGCTGTACTAATTCTGGGGAGCAGCAGAGAGCACCTTCCTGTGATCAGCTGTTCCACCCATAATGCATGGTGTTGTCAGCAAACTGAATTTGTACCTGTGCTATTTTCAGTGGAATCTAGCTTGTTGAAATAGCAGAATGAGATTCCAAAGAACAAGCTGGTTCGAGAAAAGGAAAAGAAACAGAGCAGAAAGTATCATGAAAATCTTCAGAATTTGGCTTTGGTTATAAAACTTTGTTTTACTGGCTGTGCAATAAATATAAGACTTAAAAAAAACTGACACTCTGTCAGCCACTAACTGTCTGCACCCTAGTCCTGAACCCAGAAAGTCTTCTATAAAAATGCAGCTCGGTATACTTTTTTCTAATACATATCAGGAAATGCTGTCTGTTTTCAGTCACCTATGTGTAGCCTTTTCTGATATTTTACAAATAGACTGAAACACTGCCATTTGTCAGCTGGATTCTCTGCACACTAGTTCTTCACTCATCAGGTCACATCTCTGCACTAGTCGCACACTCATGAGGTCATATCTCTTCACACTAGTCACAAACTCATGAAGTCATACCTCAGCAAACTAGTCTTGAACTCCTCAGGCTATGTCTCTGTACTAGTCACACACTCATGAGGTCATATCTCTACAAACTAGTCCTGCACTTATCAGGTCATATATCTATGCACACAACTAGTGCACTCATCAGGTCATATAGGCTCTACACACTAGTAGTGGTCTCATCAGGCCGTATAATCTGTACAGAGTGAAGACTGGATGAGCTAAACAGCACTGTAAAAATGTAAAGTATGGGCACAAACATGACAGGACTTCCAGAATGCAATGCTATACATGATGCTTGCAGATTACTGTGGCAAATAAAAGTAAGGTAACAGGGCAATATCGGCAGTGCAGTCATGTCAGTACTAGTGGAACTTGCTCATTCTCAGAACTCACATGGCTAAGGTGACATGTAGTGAACAGAAAATTCTCCTTATTTGTATACTTTACATCTGGATTACAGTAGCCCACAATGTAATAACAATGTATATGGTGGGAGAAAATGGTTTATGATAGTATTTATTTACATAAAGCTAGATTGTTTGATCATTTGATCATCACTCTTGGAACTTCATCTGTAATAATACTGTTTTTAATCAGAAATTTTGCTCATTGAAGTAAACTTTGGAGTCTATCCAACAACAGCTAAAAAGTCTGATGAGTAAGAATTTTTTTTGAATGCCAAATTTGATCTGGCTTCACGTCCCATTCCCTTAAAGTATTTATGCAAAATGTAAAGTATTAACTTTTGAAATGTCCACATAACAGATGTCCAACAGTTACATGACATGAACACCCAGCGGCCACACAAATTGTGGTCATATGATTTGAGTGGCCCCAGTCCAGTGGTCATATGAGTATAGTGCCCCAGGACAACCTAAAACGTAGCCTGGTCCTAATGAGAGTAGTACCTTTAAAGGGATGCAGAGACATTCCCATGTTTATGTAAAACTCAATTTGCTGCTTGAGATGGTTTGTTTGCAAATGAAATTAATGGATTCGTATCAATAAAATAAACTCTTTTCTACCTCTGTTTTCTGCCTGTCATAGAGCCCTACATAAGATATGGTTATGAGCATCATTATCTCAACTGCTACACTCACTGGAACAAACTACTGCTTTGCCCTAACTGTCCTCAGGTCACCAACAACCTGGTGTAAAAGTCTATATGACAGGATATGGTAAATATTTTGTATATACAACAGGAAAAATTGCAAGCTGTAACTGTCATGATTGTGCACACTGTATTATAACTTATATTTCACAGGCCTGGCTCTGTAGTAGCCCTAACTATGACCAAGATACCCAAGCCTGAGAAGCAGCTTGGGCACAGGAAGAACCAGATGATGGTATGGAAGTGAACTGGTACCACAAACTCACCCATTTTGGGAGCCAAGGATTCTGGTTAGCTGAGGCTCTTGCAGAAGTGGAGTCTTGCATGTAGCCTGCTGATTTTGGAGGGCTGTCAGTTACAGTGTTTATGTCACTTAGTAGGACATGCAGTTAGAGCTCAACATTAATGTCCCTGTAGCCTGTGTCTGAAATAATGAGAGCTGCTGATGAGAGGGGGAGCCATGCAGTTTCTGGCCAGGAGACATGCACAGTATGGGCACAATAAGGCCAAAGTCTGGCAGCCCAAGCCAGACTAATCTAGGGGTTGAGGCCACCTACCTTGGCTATTAACAAGCAGATGATGGTATGTAGGCAGAGGCACAAAACACCATCAGGGCTGCCTGAATGGTGGTCCTTCCAGGAGGCTGTTGTTCCTATGTTGGGAATATCCAATATGGGGGAATGAGTGGGCTCAAGTCTGATTGGGGAAGCATGACACTGGCAGGCACAGGGGCAAAAAGCACCTACAAAGGGAAAAAAAAAATCACTTTTCTTGGTATCTGCGTGTAATGATTTCAAAATCTAATAGTCTTCTAAACACTGCTGTGCTGTTTGACATGAAAAATGATTTTCTCTTCTTTACTCATATTAGAATGCTTTTCCCATTATAAAAACTGCTTACAATTTGAGTGTAGTCCTCTTTTGTCATTTACTGTGTCAGGTGAGTTCTCATTTGTAACCGGTGGTGATCCTTCTAAAGATTTCAGTGTGTGCCTTGTAGCAGTTTGCATTTGCAAGCCCAGGATCATGTCATGAAAGGTCAGAGAGTAGTGTGCCTCTATTTTGAAACCTAAATAAGACAGGTAAAAACCAGGTTACACATAACATCCATGTGCAGTTATCATCTGCATTATCTTATGGTACCCTTCCCAAAAAGGCACTAGAAAGGGCCATAACAGACAAAACGAGATCACTGCAAGCAGGATGCTAAAAGCAAAAAGGCCTGCAAATAGTAAAGTTCTTATTAAAAGAGAGACAGTTTTCTTAGTCACATTACAATATGAAGAAATAGTAAGTATTTGCCTAGGACAGACACTTTTAGGTTATTATACAACCCGAGTTCAATCTTCTGCAGTACAAGGGACATGCACAGATCTAGTTACATTGTAGCAGTTTCCAAAATTGTTTAAACAGGAAAAAACATGGGATTTGATTATAACTTACATTCTGTCTGTTCTGCAATGTAATTTAATGATTAGTACTGTATTGTACTACCATGTTCTTTCCTCAAGGCCGTTTTCTCTTTGTATAAGGAAGAAACATTCCATGATGCCTTATTCTACCTCTCTCCATATTGGTAAGCCACACACACTGTGTTATGCTGCAGCAAAGATAATCTTCTGTTTTATTTTGATTATTGATTACTAAACTGTTTCCCAAGCTGTTTCTACACTAGTTAAAAATAAACAGTACTTTCCACAGTATTGATCTGCTCATATGAGGTTCTGTAATGTATTCAAACATTGCTTTGTTCCCTTCTATTTCTACTGCCATTTCCAGGGTATGTGAATAGCTATATGTCACTCACTTAAAGGACTGAAAAAGGTCCTGCCAAGCATTATGAAACATACAGCCCAATATATGTGCCTTTTGGAGAAAATCAAATAAAGTCACCTACTCTTTGGCTTTATATAAACATAATATAAAACTGTTCCGCGTGTTGCACTTTCCATTTATTGCACAACACACTACAGAAACTGCTACCAAACTGTAAAGACTTAACCACTGTATCCTGAAAGTCATTATGACAAAAACTTCAGCAAAATCACGTACTTGCTGGATCAGCCAAATTTATTTACAGTCTATAAACGTGCATCTCTTTTCCATTTATTTATTGAATTTTATTAACTGATCTGTTTAGAAGAGTCAGACACTTTTTCAATGAAGACTGTGAACTATAAATAATTTCTTGTTCAGTTTGTGTTCTCAATATCTTGCCCTAATACCCTATTTATTTTATAACCCTCCTCTCATCTCTTTTTGCTTGGCCTTTATGCCCTTTCTATCCTTGTCTGTTGACTATCAAGCCCTTCTGCTCCCATATATTTTTATCTCATTTGTTTTTGATGCAGGGTGACCCACCTGCACTGAGTAAGAACTGATTGGAAAGGAGTCAACATTCAGATAGCCATGGAGTTGTATGCATGCCACCTAGCATCTCTACATCTGCTCTTAAAATGCTGGAGGTAGACACCCTCATACTTTGGCCCAGGTAAGTCAGGTCCCCAGACCAGGGCCATATGGCATCTGTACTGTCTGACCCTGAGCCTGGAATAACTGTCTGCCTCTCTATTTAGCAGTCTTCCATTATGCCTTATGCAAGCAATGGGGGATTTCCACCAGCTATAACCCCACCCTCAAGTAGTTGACATCAGGACACCTGTCACTGACGGGGCATGCATGTATGCATATATATTGAGGGCTACTTTCACTGGCTTAGCGTCACTACACTTACATCCCTGGTATTGGCTGTTTTCTATCCCCATGAAAGGTGGCAAGACGTCATCCAGAACCTCCATTCATTCCCACCAGGATGGGTAAGCTGGCACTGACCACTCACTCATATTCCAGCTCTGTCGGCTCTTCCACTTCCAAAGTCACTCCTTAAACTTGTGTCACCTGATCATAATCAGGGCTTCATGCTTCTACACCTCAGAGACAGAAACTTCCTCCCATTTTACTAAGCAACACATTCATAATTACAAAATGCCTCAACAAATCATGCTATCAGTGTAAAAAAAAATTTAAAAGGTATCTGGATGGCTCTGCATGTAAACTAAATGTCGTTAATCAGACATCTGAATGAGTTACTTGGCCTTTGAACTCAGCCTTCTATGACCCTGTGCAGGCTAAAGCAGAGTGCTATATGCAGAAGCAAAAGTATGAATATCTATACAGCTTTATCTGTGAAGTAATGCAGTGCAGCATTACGGAACTCGTATACAAAGATACTGGCAGCTTACGGCCTCTGGACCCAAAGCAGTTTGATTTGTAAATGGAAGATCTTGCCTACTAAGCTTAGCAGACTACTTTGAAAAGTTACCAAGGCATTGGATGGGAGTAAATCAGTATAAGCTACTCACTCTACTCTGGCAAAGGCATTCGATACCATTCCACACATTGTGACACTATCTACAAACTACACATAAACTCTTATGTAACTAACTGGACAGCAAACTGGCTCTGGTACCCATTGAATCAGACTTAGGGGCATGCTGCAGCTGGTGGGATCCCCTCAAGGATCAGTGCTAGGGCCACTTTTATTTGGTACTTCTGTAGGGTTATAGCTGATGTTAAAGGTCTGTGTCTGACCATGCAGATGATTGCAAACTTGGAACTATCATCAACTCACAGAGGACTCTTAAATTCCCCAGGGGGCTTAACATGTATAAACCTACTGTGCGATGACCAAGGCCTAAAGCTAAATGCTTAAAAGTGCCGTATTATATCCTTTGGTAAACATGACCACCCATGCACATACCACAAACATGACACCCCCTCAAAAGTGACACAGCCATTAAGGATCAGAATACAGAGCTGTAACTAAGGAGAAGTAAATGGGGCAAATGCTCTGGGCACAAGCTATTAGGGGGTATGATCAGGAGGTGCTGATGGTGCAGAAATCCAGTACTTATGAAGGCACAAGGATACTGAACATCATAAATAAATGATAATACTGCATTTACTCAGTGTGTGGGACTGTGATAGTGTGGTAGTAACTGTAACAATCTGCTTGCTACAATTTATTACAGAGATAGCAAGCATGTTGCTGTAGTTACAGAGGCTTTATTTGGTCTTGACCTTGAGCTGAAGTGGGGGTGCCACTGCACAGGGTGCCAGATGACCTAACTACAATTTTGAGGCAATATGCTCTACTTTGACCAACGTATATCTACTGTTGTCACCTTTTAAATCTAACCTACATTCCTGACTTCAATGCCTTTTACTTCTCTTATAACTCTAAAGTTTTTACATACTACATTCAACTACCACTGTAATATATAAACTGCAACTTACTGTTTTTTTTTTTTCAGTTATATAAAATGTATGTAATTGTCTGCATTTTATGCTTTTCGTCTGGGCTAAGTCTGAAAATGGTCCACTGTAATCAGTGTTCAAACCCACACAACAAATAAAAATAAACTAAAAGTCATTACACCTAGCCCAATTGGTCATCAATATATTTTCTACGTACAAGGAGGTTATTATCCTTCTCTTTTTCTCCTTCATTAGGCACAAAATACAATATAATGCCCCTTTGATGACCCAACTTGAAAAAACCCAGTATATTTTCACCAAATGCCCATGAACTACACATATCACCTTAAAGTGTTATCTCTCTTCTCTATTTCATAGTTAATTCTAAGGGGTAACATCTGCCATGCCTGCAAGACCTCTAATGACCCAGTCCTATGTGAACTACAAATTCACAAAACCTGTGACATCATGAACATCCTCTCAAAAGATCAAAACCTTTAACATAAACGCAATCTGATTTTGGAAGAAATAACACTTTAAAAGAATTCCTGTCCTTTGGAACAGACTTCCTCTTTATACTAAGCAAAGCAGCTTCCTGACCCGCTTCAAACACAACCTAAACAAGTGGATGGGTGACCACAAATTCACTCCAGTATTGGCCCCTGTATATCTCATGCAAAGGAGGAGTAAGTAGTGAAATTTGTGGTAGCCAGGCTACAAATGGTCTGTCTCATTAACAGCCTACCTTTAAAGATATGAACCTATAAATATAATGTAGCAACTCCAAAAATGTAAAATACTGGTAAACAAGAAGGCACTAAGGTAACATAACAGGTAAAATCACAAAACCTTTATTGTCCAAAAGTAAATTAAGAATCATAAATATAGCAACTTAAACTGACCAAGCACTTTCACCCTCATGGGTATCTTCAGAGTCAGTTAACTTCATTGAGAGCAAACTTTAAATACAACTATCAATTAATACATAATTGGTCAAAGGTGGTGAAGCAGGAGAATAGTTCATTAAATAATTATCCCCTAAAATACTTGTTCACCAAGCCTTAAACTCCTACACAACAGTGTTTTGTTTGCTGAAATCAAAATAAGTAGATGCTACCAAGAAAAGAAACAAAATAAAATGAAATAAAATGTAATAAATTAAAAACAGTGTGTGCAGTAATAATACTCCATGTAAGCAAAAAACTCATATCTAATACTGTGTTTAAAAATAACATAATTGTATATTATATACAAGCTGCCTTGTGTCTTAAAATACATGCTAGAGACAATGCATTGTTAATACGAGGAGCATTACTAGCATCAAGTCTCAATTGCCAAAGGCATTCCCTTATTTCCAACATAGTTTTGAAGTCCCCCCCAAACTCCTTTGTGTAAAGCCTGTCAATAACAAAAAAAAATGAACTTTTTGAAATTTGGTCATTGATTCGTATGCACATATAGTGAATTAGTAGTTTTCTTATTTTTATATCCCTATAATGTTCTAGAATTCTTTGTCTCAACTTCCTGGTAGTCATTCCTATGTAGAACGCTGGGCAAGATAAGCAGGTGGCAGCGTAAATAACCATGCTCGTATTACAATTACAGTGACCAGGGCTCTTCAAAGTTCTCCTAAAGCTACCTAAACAAACATAAGGACCATCATTAATAAATTTACAGGCCTTGCAGTTGCCACATTTAGCCATTTTAGCAGGTCTTTGTCCAAAGGATCTAGGGGTCTTCTCTAATAAATCTTTCAAGTTCAAACCTCTACTGTTAATAAAAGTAGGACTTTTACCTAATGTATTATGTAAATCTGCAGGGATAAGACTTTCCCAAGCACCGTGGATAACCTTCTTAACTTCAGATGCTTGCATGTTGTGTTGTAATACCATTCCTACTGGCATGTCCTTCCTATAAAGCACTTCTTTGTGATTGATTACTTTATCGCACAACCTGTGTGCGTCATGTAAGATGGGAACAAAGTCAGTAGACCTTCTTCTAAATATTTCATGTTGAAGCGTCAAAAGTGTGCCAGTCGGGTAACTTCTCTGGATAAATATGCCAATAGGAATGGTATTACAACACAGCATGTTTGATTTCATTTTTTTTGTTATTGACAGGCTTTACACAAAGGAGTTTGGGGGAGACTTCAAAACTGTGTTGGAAATAAGGGAATGCCTTTGGCAATTGAGACTTGATGCTAGTAATGCTCCTGGTATTAACGATGCATTGTCTCTAGCATGTATTTTAAGACACAAGGCAGCTTGTATATAATATACAATTATGTTATATTTAAACACAGTATTAGATATGAGTTTTTTGCTTACATGGAGTATTATTACTGCACACGCTGTTTTTAATTTATTACATTTTATTTCATTTTATTTTGTTTCTTTTATGGTAGCATCTACTTATTGTGATTTCAGCAAACAAAACACTGTTGTGTAGGAGTTTAAGGCTTGGTGAACAAGTATTTTAGGGGATAATTATTTAATGAACTATTCTCCTGCTTCACCATCTTTGACTAATTATGTATTAACTGACAGTTGTATTTAAAGTTTGCTCTCAATGAAGTTAACTGACTCTGAAGATGCCCATGAGGGTGAAAGCACTTAGTCAGTTTAAGTTGCTATATTTATGATTCTTAATTTACTTTTGGACAATAAAGGTTTTGTAATTTTACCTGTTATGTTACCTTAGTGCCTTCTTGTTTACCTATAAATATAATGTGTTGCATAACTATGTCACCTACTGGACTGCCAAATGCATGAAATCAAAATAGGAGAAGTTACCTCCACAAAGAGACCAGTCAGAAGTGCAGTCCCCCAAGGTTCTGTACTCTCCTGCTTGGCATCTACCTTTCTGAACTAAAAGCCAGCACCAAAGGACTCTGTCTGACTAAGCTTGTAGATGACTGCAAGTTAGGGGCAGTCACTGAATCCCCAAATGACTTGCCATTGTGCAGGAAGGTTTGTTCCAAACAACGGGTGACAAAATTGAGAACTAAAACTAAATGCCAAAAAATGCATTAGTGAATCCTTTGGAAAGTCATCTACCCCAGAGAACTACCACATCAACAGTATGCCTCTATGAGTTGACACAGTTGTTCAGGATTTGGAAACTTATGTGGACAGTGACTTAACTTTTGACCAACATATGTTTGTTGTATAAGCAAGTCCTTCTATACCGAACAGCATATAAACAAAGGTAGTGTGTCCATAACTAGGGATTCTCAGTCCTTATTAGGCCAGTCATTGAGCATAATGTTCCCTTTGACTTGTATCTGCCCATACACATGCAACAACCAGAATACTAACAGAGATACCTTACTAGAAGGATACAAAGCTTAAACAACATTTCCTACTTGGACTGACTTAAAGTTCTGCCCCTATACTTGGTATCTTACAGAAAGGCATCCTCTGACCCAATACTGATGGATTTACTGTACATCAGCAAGTCAAATGGCATGAGAAATACTTGGTCTAGGGATCTAAATCTCTTCTGTCGCATTAACAGAATGGTTTAGAGGGACATGAATATCTCTGACAGGATACTGCTGTTCTGGAACAGACTCCCCATCCATATAAAACAAAGCTTATCCATGTCTATATTCAAGCTCATCTTGGATCTATGGATGGGATATAGAATATTTACCCCAGGACTGCCCTCTGTATTACTAATAGACAGGGCAGCTCCAAAATGCTTTATCCCATGCATGGGTCTCCTCAAATTATCTATATGATCCCAGTTATTTTCATTAGGGTTAATATACAATTATCAACCATGGAATGGGGAAAGCCAAACTCTAACCAAATGGGCTGGGTTAATTCGAGCATTAAAAGGGAAATTGGCTAGGCTTAAAATGTTCCACAAGGGCAGTTAGCCAATACTTACCTATGAATCTATAAATCTATAACTGTGATCCAGTATGACGGGAATGAAATTAAGCACGTGAAAATAGGGGGCTTCTTCAAACACTATTAGTCAAATCTGGTGAAAGGAATGCAGGACAGATTTTAGGCAAAATGGGAACCTGAGCAGAAATCAAAAGCAGGGCTCCAATGACAGACTATATCAGTCCATCTACCCTCAGCCTGATACTGGTCTGTGAACCCACCAGTTATAGGTTCCTAGGTGGTTACTAGGATAACAATCACAAGGGACTTTTTAAGCCTAGCCATGCATTCCAAATCTCTGACAAGTTCTGGTACCCTTGATAAGTGTAAGCAGGGGCATGGAAGGTGAAACATTTACAAGCAGGGGCTGCCGGTGTCCATTAGAAACACAGGTGCCAAACCAGGGATGAACTTCCTGTTCCTCATCCAACTGTTCAAGTTACACTTATTGATTTTATTTTATTTTTTTATTTAACATTTGTTTACTGTAAATTCTGAGTGAGACGGAGCCCATTTTCAGTGGATGTCCGGGGAAAAATGCTCCAAATGCATGCCTTTTGAATGTGGGAGGAAACTGAAGCACCTGGAGGGAACCCACATGAAAACAGGGAGGACTGCAGACTCCATATAGAAGGCATCCCGGCAGAGATTTGAACAGGAGAACCTCTTGCTGTGAGGCTACAATGCTAAACACTGCAACCACTGTGCCGTACTTGAATTGGGTCGGGGGGGACTCTGCTTCACATGGATCTGTTCTAGAGAAGGGATAGGCTCTGGAATACATACTTGTCTCTACAGCAGGCCCTATTTATATGACAGACAAGGTTTAAGTCTTTAGAATGGGTAATTCTGGTGGTATTTGTTTTGTGGACATGCAGAATCTACTAGAATGGGGTTTAGGTTTAACAATGTCTTGTATGCCAGGCATATATCCCCCCTCAACAGCCTGTAGGAGACAGAATACAGGAATAGGGCCTTGAGGCAGTCTGCATAAGACATTACTTACACCTACTCAGCACTCATTAGACCCATTATAGAGTAGAATACCCCTTTTGGTATGTACCTCACAAGACATTTACAACAACTGGAAAGGCCGCAGAAATACCTCACAAAGAAGATTGCTGGCCCCAAACAGATGCCCTATGCAGACCGTCTCAAAAAACTCCAGCTTTACTCCGTCGCATATCGCCTACTCAGAGGTGATCTCTGCCTAACATACAAAGCTATGTCAAACCCAGAGCTGTTGGACATGCTCCACTTAAAGAAATCCCAATCCCTCTGAGCTACACGCTCTAGGGACCTAAACCTTGTCACCACATTAAACAGAACATGCCGGAGGGATAGATTCCTGTCTCAGAGACTTCCCATACTCTGGAATAAACTACCTATCTATATCAAACAAAGCTCCTCATTAGCACTCTTCAAGAAAAATCTTGATGATTGGATGGGAAATAGGAAATTCACCCCGGGGATCACCTCTGTGGCTCTGCTCGACAGTGGCAAAAGCCAGGGTACCTTTTTGGCTGGGCTTGTATAGGCCCCAGGGCCGATAGCCTAGTACCTACCTATGAACCTATGAACCTTGTATTCTTTTAGTGAGGAACCTCTGTGGATGTTCCAGTAGTTGGACATGCCTAGTTAGCCACATATAACAAAGGCGGCACTGTACTCAAGAAAGGTCTAAAGAATGCTGAATACAGTAGAACCATGACTTCCTTGGACCTAGATGCCATACATTTGTTAATAATTTGCACAATATGATATGATTTCCTCAGTACTGTAGACACATGATAGTCAAAGGCTAGATTACTATCTCTGTGTGTCCCTAAGTCCCTGACTACTGGGTTAACTCTTAGGGGTATGTTGGCAATATGATAGTTACCAGGGAGGATGACATCCCAAAGGATACTATTATGCATTTCTGGTATTTAGTTTTAGTCCATGGCTCTGACACCAATTGTTTGTCTGTGTCAGCCCTTCCTGGAGAACATTTGTGTCAGTGGGCGATTCAATGACAGCTCCTAATTTGCAATCATCTGCAAATTCAGTCAGCCAGAGGCCACTGACATTGACCTTGACTTCAGAGAAGCAAATGCCAAAAAGAAGCAGTTCCAGGACCAATCCCTGAGGGACTCCGATTGTGACTGGCCTCTTTGTAGAGTGGACTCCCCAATTCTAACTTCCTGGGTTCCTGTATGTGAGCCAGCTGGCTATCCACTGGGTGATATAAGGGTTTGTACCTAACCTCTTAAATCTGTCAACAATGTCTGAGTGGGGTATTGTGTCAAATGCCTTGGCCAGGTTAAGGTAGGCAGTGCGAACCATTCTGCCCTCATCCATTGCTTTGGTGACATTCTCAAAAAAGCCTACCAGGTTGAGTAGTCATGACCTGCCCTTGATGAAACCAAATTGGGTCCAGTGTCTGGAGGTTTCCTATG
The DNA here is from genome assembly GCF_019279795.1 of Protopterus annectens. NCBI lineage: Eukaryota > Metazoa > Chordata > Ceratodontiformes > Protopteridae > Protopterus > Protopterus annectens. Next base: position 1,199,836,639 of record NC_056729.1, read on the forward strand.
TCATTACCGATCATTTCCATGATAATTCTTTCCATGGTTTTGCATATGAGACTAGTGAGATTTATGGAATCTGTAGTTTCCAGGGTCTGAAGATGACCCACTTTTGTTGTTCTCCATTCATGAGGCATAAAGCCCGTTTGGACTATACAGTTAAGCAGCAATTCCAGATGGCCTGATAGGTCATGTTTCATACTATTTAGAAAGCATCCTAGGATTCTGTCTGGGCCCATTGATGCAGTGTTCTTGGCCTTAGAGAGAGCATTAAGGACCTGTTCCCTCGTAATAGCAGGGTGAGTTAAATTTGATGCTATTTCCCAAGGGAAGGTTGAGGGGGAGAGAGGGGTAAAGATGGAGATTAATTTGTTGGCCAATAGGTTTGCTGTATCTTCTGGCTCAGTATAGGTGGCTCCATTTACAACAAGCTCTGCACACAAATGTGTATTGCCTTTGAGGTTGCTGACATAGCTAAAGAGTGTCTTGTGGTTGTCCTTGGCCTGGGATTTCCCTCAGATTTGGCTTTGGTAGACTATTTGTCCTCTGAGTTGTTTGTTTAGTTTGATGACAGTGCTTTTTTCCTGCTGGGTGCTTCATCTCTTAATTTTTGCCATGATTTTCTTCCTTCTGTTATGCAGCCTATTGCTGTGGCTTGAGTTAGCTACAGTGGATATAGAAAGTTTACACACACCTGTTAAAATGCCAGGTTTTTGTGATATAAAAAAATGAGACCACAATAAATCATTTCAAAACTTTTCCCACCTTTACTGTGACCTATAACCTGTACAATTCAACTGAAAAACAAACAAATCTGTTAGGGGAAAAATAAAAAAATAAAAAATGTACAATACGCTGATTGCGTAAGTGTGCACACCCTTAAACTAATACTTTGTTATGTGTACACACCCTTAAACTAATACTTTGTTGAAGCACCTTTTGATTTAATTACAACATTCAGTCTTCTTGGGTACACACCTGCCATCAACTAAAGAGACTCTGATTAACCCCAAATAAAGTTCAGCTGTCCTAGTAGGATTTTCCTGATATGTATGTAGTCAGTTGCCTGCTACAGCAAAAGCCATGGTTCACTGTATGCACTTCTTCCTGGAGTGTACAGCTGTATCTGTGCAGCTATTAACATGCTTGTGTAGGGTTTCTGTGAACAGTTTTGTGCATATGTGTAGAGAACAGTGTTCTCAGAGTTTGTTGAGGCTTGAAATTTTGCCAGGTTATCACTTAATAGATGAAGTTAGCCATAGAGTAGTTCCTGAACATTTCATGGTTAGTTGGGGTTCCAGGTTTTATTTTTACTTCAAATTAGACCATTTTCTGGTCTGACCTTACCAGAGAAGACATTACACTAGGGGTATGCAGCACTCTCCCATATTAGTGAGGACCAGATCCAGTATGGTTGCACCCCTGGTTGGTGTATTGACTATCTGGTCCATGGAGTTTGTGTTTACAAAATCCTTGACTCTCTGTGCATATATGTTTTGTGCATATATGTCTCGTCCAGGGAATTTGTGTTTACAAAATCCAAAAATCTCTGTGCCTGCACATTTGGTGTTGCATATGATTCCCAGTTAATAGTTGGGAAATTAAAGTCACCCATGAATATGTTATTGGCTTGGATGGTGTTTCCAATAATTTTAAATACATGATGTGGGTTTACCGGGTCATGGGGGGACCTACAGCTTGGAAGGAAATGGTATCGGACTTTGCCTGTGGTGATTTGAACATGGAGAAACTCAAATGCATTGTCCTGTTTGATCAGCATTGAAAAATATTTATTTTTGTTGTAAATCCGCGGCTTTAAACCATATCTCAGTGACCACATAGACATCAGCATTCTCTAGGGTGAAGAGAGCTTCTAGGGAATGGAGTTTTTTTGTTTAGACTCCTAGCACTGAGCAGTAGCATCTTTAGATTTTCTTGGTTTTGATTTGCTGTGTCGGAAGCACTTTCTAAAAAAAGGGAGTATGGGGTAGGACAATGTTTTAGCTAATATTCGAAAGCCTAAAAGGGAGAGGTGCAGACCATCTGTGGCAAAGCAGCGAGGTCTGTTAACCATCTCCTTCCATGCTGACAAATATTGCATCTCCTTAGAATGACACCAGAAATTAAGCCAATTATTAAAGTCAGTCATCTTTTGTTCATACTGTGCCATCATCCTTGGAGAAGGTAAAATTGCTGCTCAGTGCTAGGCTCATACCAGCCTGGGACACACATTCACAGAACTCCATGATGTCTCTCTTCATATAGTCTAGGGAAGTATGTCTCAGGTCTTATACACCCACATGGACTATGACTGAGTCATACTGGTATTTGGGGTCCAATGGTCTGAGTCTGTGCTTAACATGGTGGATCCTGGCCCCTGATAAGCAACTAACTATGACTTTCTCCTTACTCAGCCTGGTGAAAGGGACATCATTGTGTCACACAATGGAGTCTCCAATGACCAGAATTTTGGATTGTGTAGTGGCTTGCCTTATGAGCTTAGAAGTAGAGGCTCCATGAGATGTGGCTGTATGTGCTGATGTAGGTGCTGTTTTGAAAGTGCATTCGGGGCTGCTGAGGGTGTTTGTTAGTGTAACAGCTATCTATCTCACCCCACCAAACCTACCTGCCTTAGTAGTCAGCAGCATTTTCTTTCTAGTCTATCCACCCTGAAGGCGAGTACCCTTTCCATCAACTGTCAGAGTTTAGTAAAAATAATCTTCCAGCATAACTGAAAAGACATCAATTTGTGACCCCCTCAATGCTATTTTAGTTAAACAATGGTGTCCAATGCACAAGTAAACGGCACATAAGGATTCATAGTGAAGTCAGAATTCACGAAAAAGTCTATCACAATCTCACATAAGTCATTAATGAAGCAGAAATTCAATGTGTAGAATACAATTATATATGCACTATATGTCTTACGGGGGCTTACACCCACAACTTTTCATGTCATCATTAAGTTGGTGATGTTTAAAGGAGGCAACAGCTCCTGGACCTTTCAAAGCAATACTACACATTTGTAACAGTAATAATTGTTTATTTATATCTAATGGTAGGTTTAACAGCTTTTGTTGTACCTGCTGTGTCATATGTTACTTGTATTTTTTTAAAGTATTCTAAAAACTACATTCTGAAAATACCTGTTACTCATATATGCAGCAAATGCCTCTCCATTCACATATCCTTCATGCACCTGTACATACATTTTTTCTACTCCATGTCATATTAACTCTGCAGTGATGAAATCTGTTGGGAATACTACACACACACACACACACACACACACACACACACACACACACACACACACACACATCTGCCAGATTCATTTTTATACATTGTACCTCAGCAGTGTAAATTTGGTGGCCAATCAGTGTACCATGCCAATTTCAGTTTGCAGCACTGCTAAATGTTAGAACCTGCTTCCCCCACTCTAATGTCAACTGATGCCCCCTACATCAGGTCCACACCACTGCACATGACTAATCAGCCCTCCTCATGAAACCCAAGGTAACCATTTGAAATGTCAGGAATTAATTGCCAGGTCCTGAAATGTGGAAAGTGAAAGACCAATAATCTGGACTTGCATATACTAAGCCTGAGCTTGCCATTTCTTGGAATAGTCCCTATTCTCTGACGTATAGTGGTCTCAGAGTTTTTATATACAACGTCCTCCTGTCCCTCCCAGAGTACTAACACTGCACTTTTAACCTTTACAGATACTGTCAATAAAGCTAGAAATAAATTAGGCAAACTAGTTTCCTCCCTATTTCAAGACTTGTCTAAAGCCTTCAGCATAGTTTGTCACAGCCAATGCCTACTTCAAATGTCCTCACTAGGTCAGTCTCAGCCTGCCCTTCTATTGTTCAAAAGCTCCTTGTCCAATAAATATCAGTCAGTAAACTAGAACTCCACCCTCTCTCCATACCCCTCAGTCACCACTGGTGTACCACTTTATCCTTGGTAATCTCCTCTTTAATATTCTCACCAATGCTCTCCACGCATCCACACTACAGGCCTCCCTAATACAATACGCAGATGACTCCACACTCATGCACATCAGACAACCTGGCACATCTCCAAACAAAATACTCAGGAAGCATTAATAGCCACTGAAACAGGTACTTGTAGCTCACAACTTATGCTCAACCAATAAAACAAAACAAAAAAAAACAAAAAGACTACTACCTTTTTTTTTTTTACAAATTCCTCTCTCATGAAAACACAAAATTTAAAATCTTCTCTTAGTAATATAACCATTGAAGTCACATCTCATAGCAGATTATTAGGGATAATAGTGGATGATAATCTTAAATTCAACCAGCATAGACAAAATTGCATATAAAATCAACAAAAACTAGGGGTGCTTTATATAGCCAAAAACTTTCTCATCAACACAACTAAAGCTACACTTGTCACCAGAGCTGGATCATGATCAAATGGTGCCCTAGGCAGGGTAATGGATCAGGGCCCCCACATAAGCAACCCCCCCCCCCCAGCAGCCATTACAGCGTAGTTACTATAAACATTGTTCATACATCTCAGTATGCATACTGCATACTGTTTTTTGCTTCACTTCTACAATGACTACAGATATTTGGATTTAATTTAAAACTATTATTGCAAATTTTATAGCACAAACACTTATAGACATTTGTTAAACAAAGCAATATAGTCTTGCAATAAAAACAGACATAGCATTAAAACTTCTCTGCCCTTGAAACTCACATTCATTGAAACAACATTAAACCCACATGTAAAGAAAATGCTTCTGGACAGTGACGGATAAAAGTTTATCTTTGGGCTGTTTTCTAATCAAAGGCCCCTACCTATCTACCTCTTACAAACACAATACACCCCTACCTACCTATCTCTTACACACACACACACACACACACACACACACACACACACACACACACACACACACACACACACACACACACACACACACACACACACACACACACACACACACACACACACACACACTCACATGCACACACACACACACACACACACACACACACACACACACACACACACACACACACACACACACACCTATCTACCTATGTCTTTTATAAACAAAATACCTCTTACTTGTTCATCCATGGTCCGCAGTCCAAATGTCTTCTTATATTCAAATTCTGCACATGCTTGCACACTCACACACACAGCTTTTACTTGTCCATCCATGGTCCACAGTCCAAATGTCTTCCTGTATTCAAATGCTGCATGTGCGGAAGACAACGACATAAACAGGTCGCAAGACACAACAGGCGTGTGCAAATGGATGCAAAGGGTGTTCTTAAAGAAGAATGCCCTTAAAAAATATATTTTTTTTTAATTAAAAATATGAATCCCCGGGCTAGCAGGCTCCCTCCTAGCCTGTGGGCCCTAGGTGACTGCCTTGGTCACCTAGTGTTGGATCTGGCACTACTTGTCACCACTTACCTCCTCCCCTCAATACTTTATGGTTCTCCCATTCTTATAAACTTCCAGCCATCACAAAAAGCAAAATTTCAACAACGCTATAATAAATTGGCTACATCTGCAGTTAACACCCCTTTCAGAACCCACAAGAGTACAGCACTAAAAAGCCTAAATTGGTTAGACCTACCACTTTGACTAATATATATACAGATTCTAGCCACCTATAAAATTATCCATCACCCATTTGCTTGTCCAGTATTAAATGCTTTTCTATACAATCATGTTTCCACTTGGTCATTATGGTCTAGTTACCAAAAACCCCTCTGTGTCCACAAACCTATCAAATCTGCTGAGCATGGTCTGTACTCATACCATGCTCCTAAGGCCTGGAACTCCTTACCTGTATCCACCAGGTCAATACTCCAGTCCTTCAAAACCATTCTAAAAGATTTCCTAGCCAAAATCTGTCTTTGTACTTGCTCAACTCCAGGATAAATTATATCCCTAAATATGAAAAAGTACCTATTCATACCTTACACCTCCTTACTCCCCCTTCTTCACTCACTTTCTTTCTTCAGTTTACTTATCTCCCCTGACTCTCTATGTAAACATGCCAAAACCCTGTTTTCTCCTACTTTATATTGCAGTTCCTGTTTGTATTATACTACTTTATCTTTTTGTTTCTCTAAACTGGCTAAAATTTCTTTAAATATTAAATTGTTGTCATATAAGTTGCATCTATTCTTAACTAACGTTTTCACATCATGCCTAATTTGGCATAACTGTTTAAACTATAGACTTTTTTATTGCATTATTTTTGAAGATTGTAAAATTATTTGTTCTTAAAATGTTTTTGTAATATTGTGGAGCTTTTATTCCCCAGGCTTTCTCTGAAAATGGTCACCTAACCACTCTGACTTTCACAGCAAATCAATATATATATATATTCAAGGGTGTCGGGGCTTGCCCGCCCCCATACACACATCAGGGGATAAAAGGGACCTTCTCCGGCAAAAAGAAGAAGAAACAAGGGGGAGAGCAATGTTCAGTATTTACTCTTCTGCATTTTTGGACTTTTTTCTTCTGTATTTTGGTAGAAGTCAAACCTAGCCATTGCTTATGCAATTTATCTACATATTATATTACCTCTTGTGAAAAAAAAAATAACCGGCATAGCTTCTTCAATGCTTGTTACCTTTGGATGCAAATAACACTGTTTATAACTGGTAATACAACAAAAAGATCCAACTAATGGAAAGAAATACAGTGGTTAAAAAATGTAGTTTCTTACAAGCATACTGTTATTTGCAATATTTTACTGTTTTATGATAGGGGTTATCAACACATTATTTATTTCCAGAAAAAAACACAATTTATATCCTCGTTATTATAGTCCTTATGTATATAACTATTATTATATGTCTTATGTATTTTGTCCAGATTGTTAATATTTTTCACAAAGTAAAAGAAATCCAGCATGCACTGCTTCCAACTGTGTATCTTGGGTACTTTGTATTGGGTTAAGGCTGAAAAGGATCAGCTGACCCAGCCCACCTAACCATTTCTCAAATTAGAAACACAACAAATAATTAAATAAAACTTCATTAAAGCTTTATAACTTGTCTATTGTCACTGTGACATCTGTTCTCATAAGCAGGAAGGCAACAATAAACCATTCGTATGAAACAGAAAAAGATATTCACAACATCACCATTATCATCATCAACCCCCTTCTTCCCATTTTTCTACATAGGGTCAGGGTGTCGTGTCACTTGTCGCCATCTCTCCTTATTCAGTACCACTCTCCTACCTTCTTCAACACTCATGCCTGACTGTGACAGGTTTTCTCTCAGACAACCCATCCACCTCTTTGCTAGACACCATTTCCTTTCTTGTCTGTCCCAAATCCTCTTCAGCAGGTTGTTTTCTGCTTTTCTGTACATGTACCTGAACCACTGCAATCTGTTCATTTTAACATTTTCCGTAATTGGAGCTGTCCTCATTTCTTCATCTGTCCCACAGTGTGCATCCCAACACCCATCTCAGGCACTTCATCTCCATCACCTCTAGCTTCCTCAACTGCTCTGCTTTTACTGCCCAGTTTTCTATACCATACAGTAGTACTGGTTGCCCCACTGTTTTGTACACCTTACTTTTCAGCTTTATTGATATTCTTTTGTCATACACTATCCCTGTCACACTGTGCCAGTTGGCTGCAGCTCCTTTGATTTTAGTTTTAACCTCCTCATTCAGACTTGCCTCCTCCTCAACCACCCCTCCCAGATACTTGAAGCTGTTAATCTGTTCCACTGCTTTCCCTTCTATCTCAATATTTAGCTTCTTCTGATTCCTCTATTTGCTGCCATTACAACTGTGTTATCTATACTCAGTTTCATCCCATGAGCCTTCGGTTTTTGCATTCCATTCCCATATCTTTTGCTGAAGTTTCTGCCTGTAATGCCACATTGTCTGCATACAGCAGCTTTGTTGACCTGTTCCCTTCAACCTGTTTGCTAATGTAGTCTGTCACCAGTATGGACAGCAGTGGGCTCAGATCTGAACCCTAAAGAACAACCACGTCTACTGAGAACCCCTGTGTAAGACCGAATACGGTTCATACTTGAGTCAATGGGTCCTTGCACATAGTTTGCACTAATTCTGCCAATGTTTCTGGAACTTCAAACCACCACAGGACTGCCTAAAATAAGCTTTCTTGGGACCTTGTCATGTGTTTTCTCCAAGACTAGGAATGCCCTGTTGGACTCTTTCGTCATTTCTAGCTTCTTCTCAAGTATCTGTCTCACTGCAAACATCAGGTCAGTTGTGCTGCATCCTGATCTGAATCTGAACTGCTCATTTCCCTTCTTACTTTCTACAACTTTGTGTACTGTATTCATATGCAATATGTCTGCTTCTGACAAAATACAATGTGATTAGTATCCCTTAATCATATATATCACACAAACAATATTCCATAAAACATTTGAATACATAACCATAAGCTTACTTTAACAACTTTAACTTACCATCTTCTGTTCTGCAGTTAGTGACTACGTCACCACAAACCACATTCATTAACTGATGTTTGTGCTAGTACCCTTTATAACACAGACACATTGGTGTGGTATTTAAACTTGACAGGAATGGGTACGTATGAATAAGCAAGATGAAGTGGAGGGTTATTCCAGGTGGTTTGGAATGAAAAAACATGGTGGGCATACTTTTGGAGTCTCCCACAATGATACACACACACACACACACACACACACATATATATATATATATATATATATATATATATGGATCTATGTCATAATGACGAATTACCATAACGTTGACTCGCACAACAGCGAAACTACTTTGTTGAAAAGTTAAATAAACTAACTCCCGGAATGGCATATTTCGGGAAACTAACCACTTGGCCACCAACAAATTAAACGAACACTGAAGCAAATTAAACAAACCAAAGTGGTGGGGGGCAAACCCACCCCATCCCCCAACTAAATATACCAAGTCCAAGACCACACTTAAGTGGAGAAAAGGGCAAAGTTTGGCATGGTGGCCAAGTGGTTAGTTTCTCGGAGGTGAAATATACCGTTCCGGAAGTTCATTTATTTAACTTTTCAATTACTTCATTTCCCTGTTGTATGAGTTGATGTTATGGTAATTCTTCAGTACGATATAGACCCATATATATATATATATATATATATATATATGTATGGGTTTACTATCAAAATGTCGATCGCCCATCGTCGACATCACTAACGTGAACTCCGAACAGCGACTGTTGGGATGTTGAACACTGATATTCCGAAATGCAAAATCTCGCCCCCCGTTGGACCCATGGTAGCACTTGTTTTATAAAGTAAGAGGTGTGTGGGAGGATGAAGCCTCCACAATGGGG